>NC_068362.1:65584278-65706778 GCF_020536995.1 Dreissena polymorpha | reverse complement strand
TGAATGACTCGCAAAACATAAAGTCAGCTATCATTGACGGGGTAAGTGGGAATAAAATTTCATGCAAAAATAGGTGTTTAATCAATTAATTAAAGACATGAAACTTAAATAACATATCAAAATTTAATCTCTAAAATGATATATAGTTCTCAAGAAATTTCTTACATTTCTGATCAGAATTAAACTTTAAAAGCATGAAGAAGTTGTTTCGTCTTTATATTCCCTGAAACTGTCTCAAGCAAAACTGGAAGACTGGAAATACAATTCTGTCCTGTTCTTAAATAAACTTTTGGGAGATGATCAATTGGCTACAATTCCATCTAATTGAGTGTTTCCAAAAGCTGATGGTATTGCTGTAAATAGGGATTAACTTCAGTTTCCATGACAACAAACCCTTATTACTTTGCTATGGCAACACATATGAAACGACAGCAACAAATGGTAAACCATGGCAAATGAGAGAAAACTCATATTTGATAAGGTGGTTTTCTTATGGGACAGTATATTGAGAGGAATATTGAGATGTGAAAGAATTTAATTTGTTAAGTCATACAGTAACAATCAATAGAAATGTTTTTTTTCACTCAATAATTGGCCATAGTTGCATGAAAAAAGGATTTATGTCATATAGGTTGAAACAAAGAAAATAATTTTCACCTCCTATTTCAAGAAAGAAGCTGCACATGGAAAAAATAGAAAATGGAAACAGATAAAAATAAAAATAATTGCACTTATGTTCTAAAAAGGCTGCTGGAAAATATTTTTAAAACTTCCCACGCTACTTTTCCAACATTGAAAAAAACAATGTTTATTACTTTCAAATAAATTCCTCAGCAAAAATGCATTGATACATTTAAATAAATTTCATATGAAAAAGAAAATATAGCTGACAAAAAATACATGTAAACTGTCATGTAACATAAAATTCTATTTTGATAGAGATGTACAAATTGCAGAGAATTAACTAAACCTCTCCAAGTAGCCTATAGTGCAATGTATTGGAGTAAATGAATAAGAAATCAATGGTTGCATGTCTGCATTGAATACTTTAAGTTTGTAAATTTGCATACTGCCAGAAACGTGCTCGCCAAATATAATCCTGACAAATTGTCAATGAAAGACAAACATGGTGGTCTTGCAAATCAATACACTCAGTACATAATTATCATGTTCTACCATGGATGCCTGATTCCATGCAAGGATTAGAAATACATGTTCTGGGAAAATCTAAATGAGCAAGTTGGGTCATCATTTATTATTGGGCACTTAACACAAATTCCTGCATGGCCATCATGAGTTTTAAAACCCATTTATTTGAGCTAAATTGCACTAAATACCAAGGCTTGTTGCAGCACTCTCAGGTCTGTTCCCTTGGGTAGAACAATTACTTGATGTCTTAGGGAGCCCCAGAGAATGTCCCTGCATTTGGGGATTGAAATTGAGACCGCCAAGTCACAAGAAAAACTACATCACCATTACATCAAAGCAATCTTTAGTTGTTGCTTAATGGGAGGAGACATCATTGCAGCAATTGTTAGTCCTTTCTCAATAGGAGGAGATATAATTGCAGCAATTGTTAGTCCTTGATTAATGGGAGGAGACATCATTGCAGCAATTGTTAGTCCTTGCTTAATGGGATGAGACATCATTGCAGCAAGTGTTAGTCCTTTCTTAATAGGAGGAGATATAATTGCAGCAGTTAGTCCTTGATTAATGGGAGGAGACATCATTGCAGCAATTGTTAGTCCTTGATTAATGGGAGGAAACATCATTGCAGCAATTGTTAGTCCTTGCTTAATGGGAGGAGACATCATTGCAGTAATTGTTAGTCCTTTCTTAATAGGAGGAGATATAATTGCAGCAATTAGTCCTTGATTAATCGGAGGAGACATCATTGTAGCAATTGTTAGTCCTTGATTAATGGGAGGAGACATCATTGCAGCAATTGTTAGTCCTTTCTTAATAGGAGGAGATACAATTGCAGCAATTGTTAGTCATTGAATAATGGGAGGAGACATCATTGCAGCAATTGTTAGTCCTTTCTTAATAGGTGGAGATATAATTGCAGCAATTGTTAGTCCTTGCTTAACGGGAGGAGACATCAGAGCAATTGTTAGTCCTTGCTTAATGGGAGGAGACATCAGAGCAATTGTTAGTCTTTGCTTAACAGGAGGAGACATCGGAGCAATTGTTAGTCCTTGCTTAACGGGAGGAGACATCAGAGCAATTGTTAGTCCTTGCTTAACGGGAGGAGAGATCAGAGCAATTGTTAGTCCTTGCTTAATGGGAGGAGACATCATTGCAGCAATTGTTAGTCCTTGCTTAACGGGAGGAGACATCAGAGCAATTGTAAGTCCTTGCTTAACGGGAGGAGACATCAGAGCAATTGTTAGTCCTTGCTTAATGGGAGGAGAAATCATTGCAGCAATTGTTAGTACACAACAGTTCCATAACATCGCGATTGACGGGGTCCATAGATCGCGATATATCCGGAGCGCGATATAAATCCAGACATGTCTTACTTAGTTGTCAAGCAGTTGATGTGCAGTTAATGTGTCAAATTTCATTGGTGTTTTCATTTTATGTACGGCGCTGCTTTATCTTTGTATTGTAATAATTGCAAACCAATTTTACATGTACTTTTGTACAACAACAAGAGAATATTTATATGTATAAATCAGCGTAATATACGTATGAAGACGTATGAAGTGCACTTGTGCTAACGTTCGAATCAACTCTAACAGATGGTCCGTTTCAAGCAAGAAACAGGAAACAAACCATTATAATTTAAAGTTGTTTTTATTTTATATTTACAGACACAACGAGATTCATCACAAGAAGAATGCGCAGTTCTAACAAAATTTCGGCGGACATGACATTTGTTGAATTATTCAATAAAGAATATGTACATATATGGCGTTAACATAGTCAACATGCATACAAATACATTTACGTAAAACATACACATATATTTATTTACAAATTATATAACAAAAACATCAATTTCGGTCACAAAAAAAGTAGTCAGTCAATTCAGTAATTCGTGTACAGAGACAGAATGCACTTTATATACCAATAAACTGACATTATTATCGAGAATGATACACTAATAACTCAAGTGCTGCAAACAACTCAATCCGTGTTAAAACAACACTGTCACTTACGGTCTGTTTTCACGCTTCACTGCGTGTCAAGTATAAGCCGCGAAATACCGGGTGATCAATTACTAGCCAGAATTACTATCGCAGTTTGCATATTATCAGATTATAACTTGTCAACAAATTTTTTTTTAATGTGTTTTTGTGATCATTCTTGACGGATTTTTTGGGAGCCATAGCCGACTCGCGATATAATGGACAGCGCGATATAACAGATCGCGATGTAATGGAGTTGCAGTGTACATGATAAATGGGAGGAGACATCATTGCAGCAATTGTTAGTCCTTGCTTAATGGGAGGAGACATGAATACCATTGCCAGTGTTCAGAAAAACTCATTTAGCAAAATGACCGATACTTTTCAGGATGTTCTTAATGACCATCTAGAATTCCATTCTTGGCTGCTATAACATTCCTTCTGCTACACTGATTTTATTGTGTGATAATGGTATGTGGTCAGACAAATACCATTATCTGATCTATATCATATTTCATGCTCCTGTCTGATGTGTATCATATTATGTGCACTAATTATTGGCTGGAAATTAGTCCTCAAGCCATATTTACATACTGATCACTGCCACTCTGAGATACTATAAGGAGTTCCACTTTATGAAAGTGACTTGCCTCTTCAACACCAAGTTATCACTAAAATATGTACATTGGCATAAGCTCTAAGGTTTTTACAGCAATAAACATTGTTGAAATGTGTCTTTTTAAATAACATAGTAAACTATTATATATTAAGCAATAATATAATATTTTAATACACAAGAGCAAATTACTGTTAAGCAATAAATATTGCATTAGCATTAGTGAAGGCAGTAATAAAATACAATTTTGGGGTCTTAAAACTGAGTGGGGGCATTATTTGTGGTGAGGGCTTTTGTCTGGATCATGATTTATGGTAGTTTTTTTTTCCACTGACATGAATATGAGTAATAAATTTGGTCAGGAAAATGCTTCACTGAGTCATACAGATTAATCTGACTTATAAGATGAGCCTTGCTGAGCAAACAAAGGGCTTAATGTATGGCGCACCAAAGGGGTCGAAACTTTAACTTCTGCTGCAGCAGAAAAAAATGCTGTTCGAGCAGCAAATTACTGCTCGAGCAGCATATTCGCTGCTCGAGCAGTATCTAGATGCTGCTCGACCAGCAAAATTCCTGCCCGAGCAGCTTTTTTTCTGCTGCAGCAGAAAAATCTTGCTTGAACAGCATTTATTTTTAGAATTAGCCCTTGAAACCGTCAGCCAATAAAATTTGAGCTTACAAACGGACAACATAAGCTTCCTCTACGGAAACATAATAGACCTGATAATAACTTTAGAAAAACTGCAACAAACTCACAATCTGTGTTTAAATCAATTATTATTAAATTCTAATCCTTTTTCGTAGTTGTTCATAAAATAATTATTAAGCTTTAAAATCTATAAGTCATGTAGGAACATGCAAATTTGGTTTATCAATTGCTCCAACGTTTTATGATTTATGCCTATGTGTAATCTGATTCTGATTGGCTGATGCCATAATCTAAAAATAAATGCTGGTCGAGCAGGATTTTTCAGCTGCAGCAGAAAAAAAAGCTGCTGGAGCAGCATTTAAATGCTGCTCAATCAGCATTTTTTTCTGCTGCAGCAAAAGTTAAAGTTTCAACCCCTTTGGTGCGCCATATTAATGCATGTGCATTAAGAGTCATCCCAGATTAGCCTTCGCAGCCTGCACAGGGATGCCACTTTCCACCATTACTGATATGTTAATAACAAGAGACTTCATTTAAACAAACAAATACCATTGAAGTGGAAAATCTTGCCCTGATAAATTGTAACCCTTGCGGACATGTATACCCAGAGCGAGGCTAACATACAATAGAGTCGCGTTCTGAGAAAACTGGGCTTAATGCATGTGCCTAGTGTCGTCCCAGATAAGCCTGTGCAGTCCGCACAGGCTAATCAGGGACGACACTTTCCACCTTAATTGGACTTTTGCTAAGAAGAGACTTCATTTAAACGAAAAATGTCAAAAAAACAGAAAGCAGCAGACTGCACAGGCTAATCTGGGACAACACTTAACGCACATGCATTATGCCCAGTTTTCTCAGAACACGACTCAATACAAGAGGAGCTCAGCAGAGCCACTGTGAACTTCAAGAATTTATAACCAGCCCTAAATGGATGAAGGCATCAGGAAGATGGTCAATCTGCCCTTTGAAAGTCCAAATCAATGGGCATCATTCTGGTCACTTCCAACAGGAATTAGTTTCTGGAGACTCCCCTGGGCCAGCTTTGGGTATTAAGTCTCATCCAATGGCAAGTCAATTGGAATGATGCCATGACATTGGTGGATCTTTAATGATTACTTGCTAGCATGGTTAGCTGGAACTGACATAAAGGAAATTTTTGCAACAAAGGGTAGACTAATTTTAGTCATCGAAACAAACCGCTGAAACGATTTGTCCCTTAAACAAGACGGCCTGAAAGGCCCAAAGTCGCTCACCTGAGATTCAAAGGAACTGACCTGTTCTGTGCAGCCCAAGATGTCATTAGAACAAAATGTTCTTACCAACTTTCATGACTAGTGAACACCCTGGCAGCTTCGTTTTTCAACAGACCAGAACCATTTTCATACACATCCAAGATATCATTTAAACAAATATACTGACAAAGTTTCATGACGATTCCATATATAAGGAAAAATGCCCCGCCCACTGGTGGCCATGTTTTTCAAGCAACTGGAACCATTTTCGAACTTGTCCAAAATATCATTGGGACAAAACTTCTGACAAAGTTTCATGATGATTGTACAATAAATATGGCTTCTAGAGTGTTAACAAGGTAAAACTATAGCTATATAAGGAAAAATGCCATACCCCCTTGGCGGCCATTTTTTTCCACCAACCGGAACCATTTTCGAACTCGTCCAAGATATCATTGGGGCAAATCATCTGACCAAGTTTCATGATGATCGGACAATAAATGTCGCCTCTAGAGTGTTAAGCTGGGTTCCCACTGCCGATCAGATCTGAACTCGATCAAGCCCGACCAAGCGGTCAGGTACTGGTCTGGACAATAAATGTGGCCTCTAGAGTGTTAACAAGATTTTACTATAGCCATATATAGCCATATAAGGAAAAAAGCCCCGCCCCTTGGAAACCATGTTTTTCAAGCAAACGTAACCATTTTCGAACTCATCCAAGATATCATTGAGACCAATCTTCTGACCAAATTTCATGAAGATTGGAAATTAATGTGGCTTCTAGAGTGTTCACAAGGTTTTATTATAGCCATATATAGCCATATAAGGAAAAATGCACCGCCCCTTGGCAGCCATGTTTTTCAAGCAAACGTAACCATCAATGAAACCAATGTTTCGATCAAGTTTCATGCTGATTGGGCAAAAATTGTTACTTCTAGAGTGTTCACAAGGTTTCTCTATAGCTATATAAGGAATACTGCCCCGCCCCCTGGCGGCCATGTTTTTCAACGGGCTGGAACCATTTTTGAACTCAACCAACATATCATTTAGACAAACATTTTGACAAAGTTACATGAAGATTGGGCATCAAATGTGACTTCTACAGTGCTCACAAGTTTGTTTGTTTTTTTACCTAGTGACCTAGTTTTTGACCCAGCATGACCCAGTTTCGATCTCAGTTGAGGTATCAATGGGACAAATGTTCTAACCAAATTTTATGAAGATCAGACAATAAATGTGGCCTCTAGAGTGTTCACAAGGCAAAATGTTGAAGACGGACAACGCACGATGGACGACGGACAAAAGGCGATCACAAAAGTTCACCATGAGCACGCTGTGCTCAGGTGAGCTAAAAAGACGTACATTTAAATTAGATGATTGCATCGCAGTGAAATAAAAGCCAACTGCTTTTGTATTTCATGACCTAATCAAGTTCAAAGATACTATTGCACTGTATTCTTTGTTACCACGAGGCTAAAAAACCTGCCAAAATAATTATTGTTTGTGACTCTAAAATTGGACATAATGGGTTTTCGTCCATAATTAATGCATACATTTTCAAACAATCAGATAATTGACATATTGTAAAATTTATTAAATATTGCCTTAACATGTACACTGAATTGCTTTGCATGGAAGTTTTAAACCATTGGCAATACAGATGAAATTTATTTCTGATCTTAACTGAGAATAATTTTCATATGTTCATCTTTGTTTGTATATACCCCAAAACTGTGCATTTTCAGGACGGACAAAGACAAAGAGCACAAGAGAAATCTTTCACTTTATTTCTTTTTTTTTAAACAAAAAAAACAGTAAAGGAGAACCAAAATGGCCTAGCTTGTTTTTGTTTTGCGTTCATGACATAATAACATTATTTAAGCATTAACCAAATTCTCAGCACATACTACTGGCGTGCAGAAGAATGCAAACAAGGCTGTGTTTTAGATTAAGCTTCATTGAGTATTTGGAATAGTGGGAAAAAAACTGACGTAACTAAATGGAACCAGTAGGCTGTACATAGTACCCAGGAATTTGGTAAACAAGTTGGAATGTGTGCTGGCGAAACACTCAAGATTTGACAGGTTAATTGGGCGCCAATTATCGAATCCAAGAACAAAGTTTTTATAACAGCAGTAAGTTCTGAAAAGTAGCAATTTACATCTTGTTGATAAACTGGCCAAAGCTTTATGTGCCTTGAACTTCATACAATTTTTATAGCAACCTCATAAAATGTAAGATCCATTTGTAAAACAGAAGTTTGGGGAATGGAAATAAGTTTGTTAAAAAGTTTATGAGGTCGTTCCACACCTGAGGTTGCATTATGCAAGGACCCGGAGTGTGTCCCGAAGCACTGCTAATTACATGTAGCTTACAAGACTCCAAAAATGTTTGGGTGAATTTTTAATCATAGCTGCTTTTCCCAGCTTTTCTTTTGTTACACAGTAACCATCCAGTTTAATAAACTTGAATATTTGTGTCTTCAATTTTTATGCGGCACCATGCACACACTGAATTTCATTTCAAAAGCATGACACATTAAAATATTAATCACTAACAGCAACCCATAAATAAGCTCATGTATATCAATGAATCATAACATTCTCTAGTTAACCATCACCTGTCTTGAATGTTTATTGAATAAATTACTCAGACACTTTTTTTAAGTTTGTGTTGTATAAGTAACACCCATGCTGAGATCTGCCAAAAAAACATTAAGCATTACACTTCCTGTTATTTTTTCATTCGGGTTTTCACATCTGTTTTCAATCTTAATTCACATATCTTTTATAATTGACAGATACAGTTTATCTAATCCACACCATAATTACTCTCAGATATTGGACTACAAGTCAGGACAAAAAATGACAGCTCAGTGCAAGAAGGTTACAAATCACCAATTCCCCCCCTCCCCCCAGCATTCCATTCTATTCATAGTTTGTTTTTTCCACCTTATAACAAAGGCCTATCAAAGGCCTCTTCTCAATGAAAAATTCTCTTAAAATTGTGCAGTTTACTCCTATATCAAAACTAATGCATCTGTTTTTTTCATTTCCCAAATCACGGCTATTTAAACGCCCTAATGCTTCTTAAAATCAATAGGCTACAGCAGCCTCTTCCCAGTGAGAGAAAAACCTTAAATTCTATTACCTGGGCATAGAAAGCATGTGTTTTTTGGCAATATTCAGAGCTCCAGATAAGGGTCGTATTTTCGTATTTACGAATTATTTTCAAGTCCGTTACGTATTTATTTTAAAATCTTGTCGTACCATTAAGAATTACAAAATCAAGTTACGAACATTATTTTTACATCGGTTCATTTAGATTTTTATTGAGTTCTTTTCGCGTATTAAAGATCTTTTTGGTGCTTATATAAAATGGGTATCAGGTTTGTTTAACAAAGCGCATTTTTTCCAATAAAAGCGGCGTGTACAGTCTATCTGTCAAAAAACAATGGCGGCGCCCAGAGAGCGTCCTAAACAACTGCAAAGCGTGCAAAAACACGCTTTTAACATATTGTACGCAAAGTGAGACGAAGTTGAATGTTTAGAAAGACATTATAGAAAAGATCTTATATGATGTTGTATGTTCAGTTGCCGAAACAGTCCAAAAAGCTAAAAAAAACGCGACACGTCGGGTCCGAAATTAAACAAAAAAACATTGAACGAGTGGAAGGGAGAATTCCCGTGGCCAATCGTTGAAAAGATTGAAGGGGAGACCCGTTTTAATTGTGAAATATGTAAAAATTCATCGAAGGCATGCAATCTAAGCACAGTTTGGGCATATGAAGGTATTTGAAAAATAAAATTGTATAATACTGAATAGACACTGTTGAACTCGTTTAAATTAAGTTGCTTGTATGTTTATTTTGATTTTTTGCATGAAAATAACCATAATTATTTATTTTTAGGTCATTTAGAAAAGTTAGAATTATTTTCCAAACCTAGTAGTAACGTTAAGAATAAAATTTCAGAGTTAAGACTTCTTTTTGAAAATCTGGAAGTAACGTTAAAAATTTCACAAAACCTTATCTGGAGCTCTGAATATCATTCCCCGACCAAAACATTTTTGCCCTCTAATTTAAAAAATTACTATACAATTGGGCAAGTAGTGAGGCAAGTTAAGAATCTTCAACATTTCATGTACGTGTATGCAAAATCACAAAATAAAAGAGAATTTTTAGGCCATCATTCGGCTCCATTTCCCCAGCAACAAGCAGTGCATATTTACCCCACCAGTCAATATATTCTGGATGATCATTCCTTACTCGAAGAGTGAGATTATATGCCATCGTATAGATTCCATGATGCTACAAACACAACATCCACATGATTATTTATCAGTCTTGGCCGTAACTCGCTCGACCGTCGACCGGGTCGAGTGATTTTTGCGTCGGTCGAGTAAAAATTCTAAGCCGGTAGCCCGATGGGTCGAGTGCTTTTTTCGTGTCCGTACTTAGTAACGAGTCCGAAATAGCTTCATATAGACGCTTATTCAAGACTGCATTGGTTATTTCCCTTGAGCACTTATTGATTAGACGCTTCTTGAACAGTGTTGTAAGTCGATCTCGCGAGACGCTATAACAATTATTATTACTTGGTGGAGAACTTGCGGTGATACATTTATTTTAATGTATTTTCTGTGTTATTTTGAGGGCACATCGCACAAACATCAACCGCAAAATGAGAATGAAGATAGCAACACAAAATATGAACAACAAAACAAAAATTCCAAATGTCATGGAAAAATAATCAGTCTTGGCTTCGTTTTGATGTCTCCAAGTATTGAGAAATTAGATTATGCGCCTGCATTGCTGACTTGCTGGTATGTGCATGTCATACATAATGTAAAAAAAATATGCAACAAAGGCTGTTTGTAAAACATGCATGCCCCCATATGGGCTCTCCGTTGTAGTGACAGCCATTGTGTGAATATGTTTTTTGTCACTGTGACCTTGACCTTTGACCTAGTGACCTGAAAATCAATAGGGGTCATCTGCCAGTCATGATCAATGTACCTATGAAGTTTCATGATCCTAGCCATAAGCGTTCTTGAGTTATCATCCGGAAACCATTTTACTATTTCGGGTCACCGTGACCTTGACCTTTGACCTAGTGACCTGAAAATCAATAGGGGTCATCTGCGAGTCATGATCAATCTACCTATCAAGTTTCATGATCCTAGGAATAAGCGTTCTTCAGTTATCATCCGGAAACCATTTTACTATTTCGGGTCATCGTGAACTTGACCTTTGACCTAGTGACCTCAAAATCGATAGGGGTCATCTGCGAGTCATGATCAATGTACCTATGAAGTTTCATGATCCTAGGCCTAAGCGTTCTTGAGTAATCATTCGGAAACCATTTTACTTTTTCGGGTCACCATGACCTTGACCTTTGACCAAGTGACCTCAAAATCAATAGGGGTCATCTGCACGTCATGATCAATGTACCTATGAAGTTTCATGATCGTAGCCATTAGCGTTCTTGAGTTATCATCCGGAAACCATTTTACTATTTCAGGTCACCGTGACCTTGACCTTTGATATAGTGACCTTAAAATCAATAGGGGTCAACTGTGAGTCATGATCAATCTTGGTAACCTATCAAGTTTCATGATCCTAGGCATAAGCATTCTTGAGTTATCATCCGGAAACCATTTTACTATTTCGGGTCACCGTGACCTTGACCTTTGACCTAGTGACCTGAAAATCAATAGGGGTCAACTGCGAGTCATGATCAATGTACCTATGAAGTTTCATGATCCTAGGCATAAGCGTTCTTGAGTTATCATCCGGAAACCATTTTACTATTTTGGGTCACTGTGACCTTGACCTTTGACCTAGTGACCTGAAAATCAATAGGGGTCATCTGCGAGTCATGATTAATCTACCTATTAAGTTTCATGATCCTAGGCCTAAGCGTTCTTGAGTTATCATCCAAAAACCATTTTACTATTTCGGGTCACTGTGACCTTGACCTTTGACCTAGTGACCTCAAAATCAATAGGGGTCATCTGTGAGTCATGATCAATCTACCTATCAAGTTTCATGATCCTAGGCCTAAGCGTTCTTGAGTTATCATCCGGAAACCATTTTACTATTTCGGGTCACCGTGACCTTGACCTTTGACCTGGTGACCTCAAAATCAATAGGGGTCATCTGCGAATCATGATCAATGTTCCTTTCAAGTTTCATGATCCTAGGCCCAAGCGTTCTTGAGTTATCATCCGGAAACCACCTGGTGGACGGACCGACAGACCGACCGACATGTGCAAAGCAATATACCCCCTCTCTTCGAAGGGGGGCATCATTAAATATCATGCACTAACTTACAAGTATAGTTTTTTACAGATAAAGTTTATCTGTCGAGGAACAAATCCTGACAGTAAATTCAAAGGTGTATTATACTGCATTTTAGATGCTGGTACAATCGGCAAATCGGTGACAAACCATATGTGGCTTAGGCAATATAACTACTGCTACAAATGTGGTTTTAGATTTAAAATACTCAGTTTGGGCAGGAAAGTTGCCTCCTTGTGCTACGTCTTATGCACAGGTATTATTGCTAGTTTGACATTTTATTTACTTTATTCAGATATGTGTTTGGAAAATTTATATCATGTTATACAATTGTTTATTTTCAGGCCACCTTAAGGAGCATACATGATATGTCAGACCTGGATGTCGGAGATTCAGACAATGACCATGATGGAATGGAGATGTCAGGAGACCTCTTGTTAATTTTTTTGTAAGATATTAACTGTGAATAAAAACAGAATCAAGTGTTTATTTGTTTAATCTATATTGTTCTCATCAATACAAACATAGTTACAAATGTAACAGAATTATAACTTTTAATTCGGCTAGTTAAAATTGATTTGGGCTAGTGAAATTTCAAAGCTGGTAGCCCAACCGGGCTAGTGCCTAAAAAACATTAATGCCAAGACTGATTTATTTGAGCCTCCCTCTGTTAATTTATGTGCGTAAAGGGTTATCCTAGTTTAGCCTGTGCAATCTGCACAGTCTAATCTGGAACAGCATGTTTGCCGCTTAAACTGGATTTTCCCTTTAAAAGACAATTACAATTTAAGCGATAAGTATCATACCTGAGCAGCCTGTGTGCATTGCACTGTCGTAACAATTTAAGCACATACATGTACATCAAACCCAGTTTTCCAGAGAGAGAGACTCATTTAGACAATGCCATTACCTGCAGCTGATAAGCCTACATGTAAGTGGAAGCAACTGTTCTTGATTAGGCTGTAATTGTGTCTAATTGCAAGATTACCTCATAATGAGTACCCATTAATTACATGTAGTCTTCCATTATACCGGCACAACATGATAAGGCTGTTTCTGGTACTTGTGTAAATGTACAATATTGAAACTGCTTTCATTTTGCCTTGTACTGCAGGCAGATGATGTGCCAATTATCCAGTGCATGCACAACAAAAAATGTAAAAATAAAATAAAAAATAACTTGAACTTATTATTTATAATCATTATGAAAACTAAGTTAACTTAAAGGCAAGTTTATAATTATTTTTCATAACAATAAGCTCAAAATAGAAAAATGGTTTGTGTCTGGTAACATTCCTACAATTTAATTTTTTGTCAAATTTTAGAAAATATTTCAATTTTCAGTAGTAAAAACAAAATGTGTATATGTGTTTGCCCTCATTGTCCGTATGTCCTTGTTGGGTATCTTTAATGTGAAATCTAATCAAACCACCCAGAAGATCCTCTAAATTGTCATCAATTTTATGCAAATTGTGAATATCCAATATATACCCTGATTCTACTGTGGATCCCTTTTTTTCACATATTTAAATTCTTGATAGATTTTTTTACTGACTGTAAGTAAATCTAGTTTTTCCAGATTTTCCTAGCCAACGTTTAACATCAAAACCTCACTTGTGCAGTGTAACAAAAAATAACCAGACCTTCCCTCCCAAAATCATCAGCTTTACATCACATGTGCCATCCTTGACAATATCATCTTACTACACAATGTAGGTTCAATTTTAAAATTGAAATACCACCCTGTCAATAAAATTCTTCCTGACAAATGTAGCCCAATTACGATAAGTCCATGTTGCGATGTAAACAATAACAAAACCTGACGTGGCAAAAGATCGCCTGCCCATCAGACATTTCCAAAGAGAGCCACATACATGCCTTACTGACGCTCGATTGGTCATTGTCGGCTCGGGTACTACTTAAATGGACTACCCCGGGTACTCTTAACTTTACTTGAATGTACCCTGGATATGAATAATATACTGAAACGTAGCTGGAAATTCTAATGCTAAATTGGTTGTATCGGCTTTTTTTTCCAAATTATAATTGTCATAATTATTTCAGTACTTTGTAAAATGACCTCTATATGATCGAAACTCACAGAGCTACAGATAAGGTGCGTATTTGCGTAAATACCCAATGTAAAATTGCCGATTACGCATAGAAAAATAAAACTCTGCGTACCGAAACCCAATTGAAATTGCTGATTAAGCATATTGCATTTTCCTCTGCGTAACAAGTAAATCTGTACCCGGACTCTTTCCGTTTTGTCCAAGCACTTTCAGTATAACCTTCAGCACAATAATATGTACGGAAGAAAGCGTCTATGTAACTAAGTGTTATTGTTGTGAAAATGTCGAAACCATGAGGCTGTAAAAAGGGAAATATCGTATCCCAGGCACAAAAAAACTCGATTTTAAGTTATTTAACCACGAGCAACACAAAATCAGAAGCAGAAAATATAGTGAAACTAATTTTTGACAATATTGTGTCGGAGGCAAGCGCTGACAGTGCTTACATTGTGAGAAAACTGGTGGAAAAAATTGTCGAACTTTTTAAAAAATCTAGACTGTATATTATGGATACATCTACATAATTACACAAGATCTCTGAAACTAATCAATTAAGAGTGGAACTTCAACCAGCACATTCAGGTGAAAATTTAAGACAATGAAAATACCCAATTCTAATACAAAAATACCCAATTGTCAATTAAAGTAGTGGGTACCGACTTTTTTGTACCAAATTGAAAATGAAAATACCCAATTAATTGAACTCAAAAGTAGTGGGTATTTACCCAATTACTCAGAAAAGTTATCTGGAGCTCTGAACTCATACTTAAAAAATATGTTGAGGCAGGTTTCGTTCGATTAGAATTCTGTTACGTATTCAATTTCCATCTGTGGGCAAAAAGAAACTAGTTATTTTTCGCTTCGACGCCATGTCTGTTCAAGTTCAATGAACACGTGTGAATAGTCGACAGTTTCACGTTCTTTGTACCTGAATACCATCCACGTATCTGAATTATAAGTATACCAGTCTACAATACATACAAGATGCGCGCTTCTGCATACGGGTATTCAGATGTTCTATAAATTGACATACGGTTTAGCGTTCACGACGTTGAGACACTGCCTTTAGAAATATTACTCGTTTTTTTTTCACTATTTCTTTACTCGCCAAAAAATACTAGTGGCTTAAAACTTAATTTGCAATCAGTATTTTTCACTTGCATTTTGCGAGTGTGCGAGTGTTTATTTGGAGCCCTGAAAATACAGCCACATAATGCAGTTAAAATTGATTTTGGAAAGTAAGTTAACACTTTAATAAAAGACTATACTTTCAATTATGAAGTGTTAAAAGTCTACCTCACATGTAATAAAACGGTTTAAATTTGAGGTTTAAATTTCAGTGTAACGTCTTGTAGGATATCAGTACAAGTCAAAAAGAAAAGAGTGAAACCCAATATTGAGTTAAATAAGATTAACGTCATTGAAGCTTAAAACAAGAGAACTATTACTTCTGCTAAAAGGTCTATCAATGAAAGTCAGCAAAGATATTTAATGTTACTCTAAATTTAGAGTTTAAATAGCCATGGCAAGAGCACTTTTTGTACATCTTCTCAAAATCTCAAAAATAAATACACAATTGCTACCAATCATGAATGCTTCTAACGAACATTCCGTATTTACTGAATATAATTATATAAGACAGGTGCCATTCTTCATGTTTATCAATATGTCTGTCATTTTAAGCAAGAGAATTTCTTAGTATTTATGACACTGATTAAGTGTCGATTATGATTTCCAATTTGATTTCTGCCAAGATAATCTGAGGCTGACGATGCATCATACATGTTTTTGGTCAAGACTTATAGATCATATAGAAAAATAATTAGGCCAAAAAAAAAGGTCCGTTTGGGGTCTCCTTGGAAAAAGACAACAGGGTCGGTAGGTAGCGATTTTTTGTTTTGTCTTTCGGGTACTAGAATGGAAGGCTACTAAAGCATATTATAAGAAATACATGTGTGTATATATATATATATATATATATATATATATATATATATACAGTACAGCCAAAGCGGAACAAACGTATTTCGCGATCCGCGGCGGCAAGGCGAAACGAGTCGATGCCGCGTCAGTCGTTGAAGCCGCGTCAGTATGCGGCGGCAAGTCGCATTTCGCCGCGAAACTTCGCATCTGTCCGCCGAGGCATGCCGCGATCCGCGACATGATGCCGAGTCGATGCGCATCATGAAATAAAAAATCTTTCTAAAATTATTAGTTACATGTAGTTAACAAATTTTGAAAGAACAATTATAATAATAATTAAAATCATAATAAATTTATTGTGCGCGGATTGTATTAGCATATACATGTAAGCATAGTTAATGTGTCTGGCCAATTATTAAGTTTGTTTCCCGCCCGTAGCGTATGTACTTCACACATAAACAAGGTCACGTAATTATGTTTTCACACATAGAAGTGGTCAAGGCTCCAGCATATGGTGGATTTATTAATTAATTGCATGTTGATTCCGCTATTATATTTTAGCTGAGAAAATTAGCAGTTTGAAGCCACATCAATAATCAAGACGGTGACGACGTATTTGTAGTTTTGTTAATTATCAGCTTATTATAACTATTGTTTGAATATGCGTATATAAACACGTTTTATTTTTTTCATATTATACAGTTATTATCGCTACTAATTACCCGATAATCCCGTATATTCCAGTTTTAAAGCAAATGCTGGTAAATATTTACGATACACAAACATTCTCGACATTTCCTTAAGTATCAAATACATTTTGGCATTTGTTACTATTTATAGAGCTGATGAAATAACGTTTAATCGGGGCGTTTTTTTTTCTCCACTGAACACGCGATTTACGCCTGACGTGATGTTCATGTATTTATACAACACAAAATACACCCAAACTTTCCAAACGACGTTCTACATGTCTGCATAATTTTCGCGCGCTTTTTATGAAACAAAGGATATTTTAGCACTGTTTATTTGACGCTAGAATTTGCCGAAGGACGCGTTAGCATTAAAATTCTGAAGTGTGTTTCGGATTACAAATTTAATAATGATAATCGAACGAAACATAAACAGTTGCGCGTTATTAATTCTACGCTACACATACATGTATGTACATGTAGGTGGATATCTTTTCACTCGATCCGCCGCGTACGTATGCGGCGGATTTACTCCGCGAAAGTACGCGAGGTTAATACAGACTTGGCGTCGTTGCGCGGATCGATGCCGAGTGCCACGGCGATACGCCGAATGAACACACGATTCGGCCGCCGCGGACTAATAATCTGGCCGTGGCGTAGCCGCGGATTATGTTTGTGCCGCTTTGGCTGTACTGTATATATATATATGCTTTGTTTGCTTGATATTACATCTTATATGAACGAAAACTAACAATTTTTTTAATTTTTTTTAAACAGACCTTTTTTTTTGGCCTTAGATCATACTATACAAGACATACTCTCAGAACAATTTCAATTTCAATGATAAACATTGGATATGAGGATAAAATAATAACAGATACATACTGGCTAAGCTATGCTGCAGGCAGATTGACCCTTCTGCCTTTTTATGGGCGCTATAACATGTATTTTTAGCTAGGACCATTGAGTCTGTGGTAACTGTATAATTAAGTAGTTACCAACATTTTGAAAGCCTTAGACCAAGTAAAAATCAATTTTGGTAAGTTAAAGCTTTTACTTGGCTGCCTAAAACTACACTGATTTAACTACACAAAATCATGAAATCTGAAAGAAAAAAAGGTGTCATCAAAATAATTGAGTAGTTACCATTTTTTACTGTTTTCACTCAGGAGCAAGTTGACAATCACTGTAATTTAACCCACAAAGTTGTTTGCTGCGAATCAATATCTTAAAGTTAGAAATGAAGCCTTAATAAACTTGAATATAGCAATAAAGGTCTTGATTTCAATTTAATTTTCTTAAAAACTACAAACAGGTCAAAATGCGTATCTGAGTGGTAAAGGGTTAACTATGAGTATAACGTAACAACTACTTACTGGAATGGCCTCCCTTGCCAGTGCTTACAATTCCATTGGGTGCGGGAGTAGAAGTCGCCTGTGGGGGCCGATTTAAATCACTAGTTTTCTTGGGCGTTAAAATATGTTCATGTCCATGTCCATTAGGGGTTTGACTAGTATACTCCATATTGCGTATTTCTGACACATTTAATGTATCCATTCCATCTAGTTCTACAGGCACATTTTCTTTTTGTGGCTCAACAAAGTCCACTTCAAAAGTCCGCTTTGGTTTTGGGGGAGATTCTACGTATTTTGCACTCTCTGAGTCCCCGTTATAGTCTTTTGAGGCCTTACCAGGTGACGACCTTGACCTTGACCCCCGACGTTTTTGTTGTGTTGGCGACTCTTCCTGTTCCTCAATGGGCAATCTTTTACCTTTGGAAGGAGATTCTGTACTAGATGACCTGGAGGACCTGGTTTTCTTTGGAGATTTTTTGGCTTCCTTTTTGGGGGATGGTCCTTGCTCCCCATTCGTCTCACGACGCTTGGAAGCCTTGGTCTGACCTTGACCTAGAAACCAAAATTATGGTGTTAATTGTAATGTTGTCACATAAAAAATTCTGGTTATTATAATGTTGTCACTAAAATAATGTTGGTTGTTACATGAACATGTATAATGTCAAACAAATGATGTTGGTAATTAAAATGTTGTCACACTAGTTGGGTATTATATTGTTGTCACACAAAAAAGGTTCATTATTATAATGTCACAATAATAATATTGGTTATTATAATATTATCGCACAAAAGCTTTAAATGACATTGCAGTCCAATAAACCAAAATAATATTGGTTATTGTATTATGTTGGCATGAATAAGGTTCGTGAATAAAAATATGTTTCCTGAACTTAACATGTTGTCCATCATTTCGATATAGTGAATTGTTTGCTGTTAATTAATTTATATTTCAATTACTGTTCTCTTCATGCATCACAATTTTCGGATGGGTGACATTTCGCCGCGGGGGGGGGGGGGGGGGGGGGGGGGGGGGGAGGGGGGGGGCAGCCACTGCACTGTAAACACCTGTCTGCGAGAGTCATTCACGCGTTTTAAATGTAAATGTTAAAAAGATAATCATATACTACATACAGATATTACATGTATGTGCACATGTTTGTGTACTTAAATTCGGACAGTACGTAAAGTCGGAAACGTAAATAAAGCGTTTTGATGATAAATACTATTAACTCTTATGCAATGGCCATTTTTAACAACAAATATCGAGTTTCAAAGAAATCAAGAGAGTATTAGATCATTTATTTACTTATGTCCGACTTTAAGTACTGTTCGAATTAACGTATTGCATCAGTATGTTACGACACTTGTGTGTACTCAAATAAAAATCAGGTCGATATATATCGTAATTGGTAGATTACGTCTAATTATATGGACTAACTTGTATGCAGTCAGTATACAATACAATAATTGTTTCAATAATTAAGAAACTGATACAGCGTAACGGTATCGATACAGCATGTTTAAATTATATTTATTAAGAGGAAATGTCAATGTCAAATAATTCGCGAGATTCCCCGGTACTTAAGTTGAAATTCACAACGAAATTTTTAATGGAAATTAAATGATCTCATTGTTGTACCCGCTACGAGATTTTTATTTACAAATAAATACACCCACCCCAAATTTCGCGCCCTTTTATGAAGACAAAGACATTCATTTATTTCATGTAGAAGTTGTAACCGAAAATAGCTGTACACGACGCGTGCAATCCGTGTCAGGTGATTTACGCATGTTGCAATAAAAACTTTCCTGATTGGGCGCATATTTCATCAAATCTTTAAATAGAATCATATGCCGAAATTCATTTGATACTTTCGAAAATTACAAACGTATGTGTTTATGACTCTAATTGTCTATATTACTCACCCATAATTTGATTTTAAAAATGGAAATCGAGCATATATATGATTATTGAGTAATGGATAAAGATGGGAGAAGTTGTATGTATGTGATTGAGACAGTTGACACGTATATATCGGGGAATCAAGAGACTCGGGATAATACGATTACTACAATCTGTTATGGGTTCTCCATGGCTTGAAACTGTTAATTGAATAATCAAACACTCAATTAAAACTGCTCCAGGTGCGGTATCCTACAGCTAGGTGCAAACACGGTTTCCTTTTATACGCGGCGTTTAAAAAGACAGCAAACACTGTCATGGGCATGCGTTTGAAATACAATATTCATTATCACTTTTAAATGAAAGGGATAAATACGATATGTTTATGTTCAATTATTTTATTTTAAGCGAACACAATGAACACCGCGGTGATATTATGGGTCCGCATTGATTCGCGGTGTTTGCCTTATGGCAAACAGCCCCCGCAACATTTGAGCTGAACACCCATCGCGGGGTTCATATTGGTAAGCGAACACAGTGAGATGAACACCGTGGCGAGTGGCGTAAATTGTACACAGTGTACACAGTGCCTGTACTGTACATGTAAACTCTAAATGAATATTGCATCAAATGGTCATGATTACATGACTGATACATTATAAACCATCAATTTCCTTTGGCCACGAACATTTACCAGTATCTGAAGCTTCTCATTTAAATTCCAAAATTTAAACTGGACAATAACCTAATGCATGTGAATTATGACATTGAATATGTTTGTCAAGCCTTTTTGGTATTTACATGTATCATGTTAATAATACTGACGACAAAGCGTTCTATTATTAAATGTTTAAAACAGAACATGTAACCCTGTTTTAACACTATGCTTGTGATGCCCATAATGTTTTTACTTGTATGACAAGAAGGACCTTCAAATGATGACATTGTAATGAATCAAAACTAAACAAACAACCACAAAAACATACATTTTATTTGGATGTTTCAAGCAGGTCATTTTGCATGTTTTGTTTAAAAGTCTTGATACATTAATGAACAAATGCTTTAATGTTGCAAGTAAGTACAAATGTAGTCCTACGTTAGCGTTACCGATCGCCGAAATCGCCATTGGCAATTACAATTCCTGGCTGGCGATTAAAAATAAGATTTTCATGAAATTGGCAATTGAAAAAAATAGACCCTATGCTTTTCAAATGCACAATCTAAATGCCTGTTTTCAGGCCGTACAAATCGGCAGAAACATCGCTAAGATTACACAGATAACACCATTACTGGAAAGGCCCCAGGGGATAATGACGACCGCCTAGGTCGATAATTCTTATGGCTAATGTCTTAATTTGTCACGCTTTACACTGCGACCAGACTTTTTCGAATATTTGGGTTACTCGGCGATTTACATGATACCTGAATCACTGAAGCGTGCCATGCAATGACCTATAGATGTTACAATTCAACGTTATCGAATCAACCAGTACGGAATTGTCCTTTAATAAGATGGGCGGAGTTATGGCATTATTGACATAGCCACTATAAACTAATTTCCGAAGAAACGCGATTTTGATTGGCTAAAAAAGTAGATAAGAGTAACTTCCCTTTACGGTCGCTATGCGACTTGGAAGACCGATTTAGAAAGAGAGTTGCAGATTCCGGGAAAAATGGATGCTTCGAACGAAAAAGAAAAGTCGAGCTTCGAACGAAAAAGGAAAGTCGAAGCAACAGATGCTAACGCAATTCTTTAAAAAAAAAAGCGGACAGAATAATGTTAGCTTAGGAAATGACCAAATGTTCGGTCCGCGATCGGAGGATGTCTCAAATAGTGCAGACTCGAATGCAGAATCGGAAACGTCTTATCTCACCAGTGTATATGAACAGTTTAAAACAGTGAGTTTCAAAGTTCTACAATTAACTATTATTTTGAATTCATTTCTTCAATTTTTATGAACTGACAAGTTTAGGATACCCAGGCGAAATGATGACCATGGTATATAGACCATGGTCACCATTGTTTTTGATGGTTGACCATGGTATTTGATTGTCAGCCATCAAAAACCGTGGTGGAACATGATCAGGAACATGGTTGACCATGGTCAAACAAAAACATGGACCATGGTCAGCAATGGTGACAATGGTTAACCATGGTCGGCAATTGTGATAAGACAGACCATGGTTGACCATGGTCACAAAAAACATAAACCATGGTCAGCAATGGTAACTATGGTTAACCATCAAGATTTCATAAAAATATTATTCGTCAACCTTTACCAAAAAACAAGCAAATTCATCGAATTGATATCCCCCGCCAATTTCAAAATTTAGTGACAGAAATACTGAAAGACTGACGGAGAGACGGACAACGCCAATTCTATATCCCTCTGCCTTTGGCAGTATATAATAACATCTTTTGACAATGAAAACAAACAAATACCTTGAATTTAATACTTTATTTTTTTTGTAAATACAAAAAAAGTTTATGATATAAGATAATGGCCAGACAAAACTAGAGCTTTGTCACAGACGTGACGTATACCCCCACATGCTTTATTGACACAGACTATTTTGCATGCTGTCCTCACAAAACAAGAGAAGCTTATTTATGGCGATTTTTAAAAATTATTATGCCATAATCATTTAGGGCCATTTTTGACCTTTGAACTAAAAGTGTGACCTTGACCTTGAGATATCAACGGAATTCTTTCGCGTGACACACCGTCCAACGATGGTGAACAAATGTGCCAAATGATTTTAAAATTCACGATGAACAACATAGTTATGGCCCTGACAAGCTCGTTTATGGCCATTTTTGACCTTTGAACTCCAAGTGTGACCTTGACCTTGGAGATATCAACGTAATTCTTTGGCACCACACATCGTTCAATGACTGTGAACAAATGTGCCAAATGATTTTAAAATCTCACAATGAACAACATAGTTATGGCCCGGACAAGCTCATGATTTATGGCCATTTTTGATCTTTGAACTCAATGTGTGACCTTGACCTTTGAGATGTCGACGTAACTCTTTTGTGCAACATACCGTCCAATTATGGTGAACAAATGTGCCAAATGATTTTTAAATCTCACAATGAACAACATAGTTATGGCCCGGACAAGCTCATTTATGGCCATTTTTGACCTTTGAGTAAAAAGTGTGACCTTAACCTTGGAGATATCGACGTAATTCTTTCACATGACACACCGTCCAATGATGGTGAACAAATGTGCCCAATGATTTTTAAATCTCACAATGAACAACATAATTATAGCCCGGACAAGCTCATTTATGGCCATTTTTGACTTTTAAATTCAAAATGTGACCTTGATTTTTGTGATTTTGACTAAATTCTTCCGCGCGACACACCATCCAACAATGGTGAACAAATGTGCCAAATGATTTTTAAATCTCACAATGAACAACATAGTTATGGCCCGGACAAGCTCATTATTGGCCATTTTTGACCTTTGAATTAAAAGTGTTACCTTGACCTTTGAGATAGCGACGTAATTCTTTCGCTCGACATACCGTCCAACGATGGTAAACAAATGTGCCAAATGATTAAAAAAATCTCACAATGAACAGCATAGTTATGGCCCAGACAAGCTCATTTATCACCATTTTCGACCTTTAAACTCAAAGTGTGACCTTGACTTTTGAGATATCGACGTAATTCTTTCGCACGACACACCGTCCAACGATGGTGAACAAATGTGCCAAATGATTTCAAAATCTCACAATGAAAACGACAAAGTTATGGCACTGACAAGCATTTTACCTTTGAACTCCAAGTGTGACCTTGACCTTGAAGATATCGACATAATTCTTTCGCGTGACACCGTCCCGTTATTGTAAACAAATGAACCAAGTTATTTTAAAATCTAACCATAAATGACATAGTTATGGTCTGGAAAAACTTTCAGTTTAAAACGCACTAAGTGACCCTGTGACCTAGTTTTTGACCCGCCATAACCCATATTCAAACTTGACCTAGACATCATCTAGATACAACTTCTGACCCAGTTTGGCGAAGATCGGATGAAATTTTCGGGACAGACAGACCGACAAAGTGACTCCTATATAGCCCCCATTACCAGTAATGGGGGTATAATTATGTTTATCATTTACATTATCTAACACTTAGTCACATCATTGTTTCCAGTAGGTCATGCTTGAAGGCTATTATATGACACAAATCACAATTTTCCTAATCCCTTGCTATCTAAAGAGCTTTGAGAATAAGAGTCAATATCACTTTATCACTGCTATCAAGCCATATCAGTCAAAACTTAAAGCACATAAAAAAAGCATGATTTTGTTTGACTAGCAGTAAAGAGAGCACTAAATTTTAATCAAAACTCTGATAAGGTTAATAACAGCTCTAAACTTCTTTCCTGATGTTAGCAAACAAAAATCCTGCGTAATCAAGACACAGTGATATTTCTTAATAAACAAGAATGCATGGGTCCATGGCTGAAAATGAGCAATAATAGATACTGATAAGATGAATCCATTGAGACCAGACCTTTATAAATCAAGGAGAGTCAAGGATCTTTTGTATGATTCACAAAAGGCCATGGTCAAACTATAAGTACAAGACTACACTTTTAAGCATTGTTGTGTTGTAAACACTTGAGGCCAATTATTTCAAGCTCTGCATTTAATATGGGATTAAAATTTAATACAATAATCTGAAGCTCAGGATTCTGAACTCAAAGCCATATTTCAAGCTCTGCACTGCTGTTTTCTGAACCTGGCAAAGTCCAGGGATGACAGTAAGAATTCAAATTTGTACTTAAGGTATTAACACATCAGTGAGAATTACTGCAAACTGGATCATCATCCAGTTGATGTTTTTCTCATGTTGTTGTGAATATATACACACAGTGATCATATTTTCCCGCAACATCAATCGGTCCGGATATAAATCGGGAAAAAAGTATCCGAAAATGTATGTCCGAAATCATGACAAATTTTGTTAAAATATATACCATTGATTTTGCCATTCATGAAGGTGGTATAATTAATGTACAAGTTAAATTCCCTTAGGCATTTTTTTTAAACAGAACGAGTTTTCTCAACTGGTTTTATCATTTGGTATTTCATTGTTGTTTCGTGTGCTGTTTTATCAGACTTTTTTCATCATTGTCAATATTATTAATCTGAGTCTATACCGATGTTTTAAATTGTTGTCGACTCGATAATAGCTTACAAACATGCACTGAACCAAACAAATGTCTGTGCGTAGGTTGGCTACTGACAATAACAAACCAAATAATTAAGAAATAGTTTGTTGTCAAATAACCCACGGCCGAAAGTATAGATGTGTAGGGATTTAATCACGAGAGCGAAGCATTTGAAACCACATCTAATTTTCTGGTCATGAGTTATTCAACAACAAAGTATAAAGTACAAGAATTATTTCGATTCTAACACGGTTTTACTTAAGATTTATATAATGTTTATTATTTTTCTTGTGTACTATTTTATGTGATGTTCCGCCCATAAAAATAACTTTCGGTTGTTCTGTCAATCAAATCCCCGACTTTCATTCATAATTATATTACCGGATTATTACGCTGGTGGATAATGTATCGGCATGTTTTGTTTAGTTACAGTCGTGCTTTCAGACGCGTCTTTTCGGATGCGTCTTTAATCTGCTGTTCACAAGTTTTTGATTATTGGTCTGACGTGCAATAAACCGGTCCTGACCGGTTTAGAGACTGCAGCGAATGGTTTATCACACCTAATCAAGATAAGAATGTCATAATGGTGTGTTAGCATGTACACTGTGTAATCGATTTCATGACATGGGAATTTTACCAAACAGAATCGGACCGACTGTTTGGGATTTTCAAACGGTCTTTTATGACCCCAATCGGTCTAGGACCGACAAAACTGAAAAAAATATGATCCCTGTATACACATACAGTACAGCCAAAGCGGAACAAACGTATTTCGCGATCCGCGGCGGCAAGGCGAAACGAGTCGATGCCGCGTCAGTCGTTGAAGCAGCGTCAGTATGCGGCGGCAAGTCGCATTTCGCCGCGAAACTTCACATCTGTCCGCCGAGGCATGCCGCTATCCGCGATATGATGCCGAGTCGATGCGCATCATGAAATAAAAAATCTTTTTAAAATTATTAGTTACATGTAGTTAACAAATTTTGAAAGAACAATTATAATAATAATTAAAATTATAATAAATTTATTGTGCGCGGATTGTATTAGCATATACATGTAAGCATAGTTAATGTGTCTGGCCAATTAAGTTTGTTTCCCGCCCGTAGTGTATGTATTTCACATATAAACAAGGTCACATAATTATGTTTTCGCACATACAAGTGGTCAAGGCTCCAGCATATGGTGGATTTATAAATTAATTGCATGTTGATTTTGCTATTAAATTTAAGCTGATCAAGACGGTGACGACGTATTTGTTGTTTTGTTAATTATCAGCTTATTATAACTATTGTTTGAATATGCGTATATAAACACGTTTTATTTTGTTCATATTATACAGTTAATATCGCTACTAATTACCCGATAATCCCGTATATTCCAGTTTTAAAGCAAATGCTGGTAAATATTTACGATACACAAACATTCTCGATATTTCCTTAAGTATCAAATACATTTTGGCATTTGTTACTATTTATAGAGATGATGAAATAACGTCTCATCGGGGCGTTTTTTTTCCACTGAACACGCGATTTACGCCTGACGTGATGTTCATGTATTTATACAACACAAAATACACCCAAACTTTCCAAACGACGTTCTACATGTCTGCATAATTTTCGCGCGCTTTTTATGAAACAAAGGATATTTTAGCACTGTTTATTTGACGCTAGAATTTGTCAAAGGTCCCGTTAGCATTAAAATTCGGAAGTGTGTTTCGGATTACAAATTTAATAATGATAATCGAACGAAACATTAACAGTTGCGCATAATTAATTCTACGCTACACATACATGTATGTACATGTAGGTGGATATCTTTTCACTCGATCCGCCGCGTACGTATGCGGCGGATTTACTCCGCGAAAGTACGCGAGGTTAACACAGACTCGGCGTCATTGCGCGGATCGATGCCGAGTGCCACGGCGATACGCCGCGTGAACACACGTTTCGGCCGCCGCGTACTAATAATCTGGCCGTGGCGTAGCCGCGGATTATGTTTGTGCCGCGTTAGCTGTACTGTACATGTAAAAGTATAATACTATTGTATGCAATTGTCTCAATAACACCAGTACTACAGTCTCAGTTCAAGATGGTTTTTTAAGTTGCTTCAGACATTGTTTGTCCTGCATAAGTACGTACATTCAAACTTTGAGTCTGACTGACGAACAAATAACTTTCCACCGCTTGATCTGACTGGCCAATTTAAAACCAAATAATTTTCTACTGATTTAAAGTAACTTCCTATCATGTAATTACTTACGTAAGCAATTTGCAGAGTACATGGACTATTTAAATTCTCTTAGCAATAACAACAAATGAACAGAACAAACAGAATTTTAAATAGTTTGGCTATAAATTAGCAGAAGTTAACTCAAAGGTGCTGAAAAATCAGATAACACTGTTTACACCCATCAATTTATCTCAAACTGTTAGATAGGTTTTTGACAGCTCGTTTCAAAAGCTAGGTAACATTATCAACATTAGCTTATGTAAATGGGAGAACATCTGGCTCAGGCAGCAGTCATCATGGCTACAGCATCTTAAGATGTAAGCTATAAAATACTTGAATCCTAGCACAGGTGAAATCAGAATTTCTGAAAAAATGATGAACTCTTACATAATACATGTACATGTAACTGCCAGTAAGATGAAGAAAAGCAGGTTAAAATATTACATTTGAAATTGATTACAACTTATACTATTTAAATAACTTAGTTTGAAATTAAGAAAATAGACATGATAGTACTAGTTATTGTTGTAACAAGGACTCAGATAAACATGCTGCATGAAAAAAAGAAATTGATAAGGCCTGAATTTTTTGTTTGTAGCTGACTAGATCACTGTTGACCTACATTTATTGAGGTTATCATGCAGCAGGAGAATTATAGAGTTGTGCAAAATTTGTAATTTTAGGGAATGCAAACTTGTCAAAAATACTATAATTTCCACCAAAAACTGTTGAATACTGTTTAGGATAAAAGTTTACAAAACAAAATTTACATAAGTTGTTTAAACGAAGTTGTCATAAACATAATTTTGAATTCATTTACATTCATACATACAAATTCAAGGCAACAGATAATTTAATTAAGCAATATTTTTCTATTGTCTACACTGGTTCAGGTTAACTTATATATTTAAAGGCTTAAAAAACAAAACAAAAATTATTATTTTTGGAATTGGGATTTTTTTTAATTGGGAAAAAAAATACCAGATTTGCATTGGGAATGGGCCGAATTTCGGAACCGTGGCATAGGGCGGAAAAGGCCTGGCACTATAAACTATCAGGAATATTTTTTTAATACTGAATATCAAAATCGATCCATCAAACAACCATGTCAGCAAAAGCAAAATTCAAGACATTGGAGTTTCAAACATCCAGCAGCCCTGTGTCTGTATGTCATTATAGTATAAATTATAGCCATGCCTTTTTGTATCTGATTTATCTTTAAAATGATGTTTATTATTAATTATTTATCTTGTCGTAAAGGTCATTGTTAGTCAGGTTACACATATTTGCATGCATCAAATTTCAGAAGCATTTGCAGAAAACAAAGTATTCAGGTAACATTAAACAAACAGACCTCTTGGGCGTGAAACTTAAGAGAATTCAATAGATATGTTGGGATTGGATTATCAACATAAAACACAGCTGGGCACCATAAATCACATAGAAGAATGTGGCAAATATCTACTTAACCTCTTGGGTTAATATTTCACTCAAAATTGGATTTAAGTTTAACAGTCCTGAGGTTTATACAGATTTGTATTTTATTTGTTTCCAATTCATGATTTCAATAATTTGTAAACATATGTAAATGTAACTACATGAATGTAGATTCATTTGGTCACAAAAAGAAGATATTGAATAATTTAACATTTATTTTCTGCTTAATGCCTGATCGATATTATTGTTACTAGAGATTTTTTCCTTCTTTATAAAGAACCCGTGAAGAGTGACCTTTCCCAATGCAGGAAAACTACAAATTTCTCAATGGCTGTCTGAAAAATTCCAAAAAGGAATGACAATTGGGTCTATTTCGTTCCAAAAGAGCATTATCTGCAAGTGAACAAATAAAATGAGCACTGAAACATTTGGAAACAAAAAAGCATGTAAATGAATATTTTAATTGGGTTGTGCACTTATTACATGTACCAATTAAAAAGACCCATAATTATTCCCAATCTGAAGATTTCACGACAGGAATTTTCTGAATTTCAGGTTTTTTTCGGGCATATTTTTACCAATTAGTTCAGTACTGGTACTTTTCCCAAAAGGGCAAAAAAAACTGCTGGTTACAATGACGTGTTTTTATGATACCGCCCCCCTCCCCCTGCAGCCCCCCATGCTACTTTGCCAGAGGCTACAGGCAGTTCAGCTTTAAGAAATGTTTTCCAAATTATGCAACAATGCAAAGACTCCTATAGTTACATGTACATATAATACGGTTCATCTTGATAACTTGAATTTAATATAGTTCAGATATGCCTTGGACTAAAGTTCAGCAGGAACATTCATATGGACAATAACTGTTAAATATTATGAAAGCAATTGTTTCTTTTGCATGGCACTTCCCATAATGGAGACGGCTCTTGTGAACTTTAATTGCCAAAATGAAATAGACATACTTATTCAGTTTGTAACGCTTTAGTTTAGTTTTTTAAATATGCTATGGATGAAATTTCATTACAAAAAATAACAACAACAACGTAAAAAATATGTGTGTCTTACATTGCACCGCACTGCACACAAAACGAGATATATCGACCTATTAAGTTTAGAGTCACCTCTTTAAGTTTTTGCGATTAGTTTAAGTTTAAACCTATTTTATTTTAGCTCGATTGCATCGAAAGCCTCAGGCTTATTAAAACGCTCTCGCGTCCGTTTCCTTGGCCTAGAACCAGTTCTTGGTGTCTTTGGGGGAAATCTAAAGAAAATTCCCACAGTGGGGATCGAACCCATGACCTCCCCGTCCCTAGGCGGACACCATATCCATTACACCACGGCGACCTCCTCAAATTTTGCGATTGGGAATATGCCCGCATTACAGCTACATTAATGTTATGTGCCACAAAAGAGCACTGACATCATATCCACACAAACATAATCGTAAAAGGTGACCTTCAATCAAAAACCCAGCGTATTTGTGTCATTTTATTTGTAGTATTTGTTGCCTTTTATTTGTTGAAACAAAGTTGCATATTGTATTTAACAATTATTTGTGTTTCACTGCAAACCATGAAGAAAATGTGTTTATTAAATGTATATAGTTGCATTGCAATCGAACATAGGTTTAAGTAAAACTGTACAGCTGTTATTCACACATACTGACCGTATTCAAACAAGATCTCAGTCTGTTTACCTTGCAATTATCACTGACCGAAACTGGATCAAACAGATTTGTTAATAAGTTCAATTTGCATTCAAAGCTACCTACTGCACAAAATCACATACAAATATCACACAATTAATCCTCTGGTAAGACTTAATCAGTCATTATAATCTTTTTATCCATTGTTATGATTATTTACATGTACATGTATGCTTTTCCAAATAAAATATCCAAGAATCACTGACATTCAGAAAGTAATGAAAGAAAGTCAATACATGTAGCATGAAGGCTACATGTTAAATTAAGGTTAAATAACCTCATGTACACCTTAATTACCAATACAAAATCGAAAGCCAAACACGTGTGGACGAATTTAATCAGGCAGCTAATTGTCTTAAAAGGTTATGGGTGACTTAAACATTTGTTAATGTGTGTGATCATGTCTTCCTAATTTAGGTACAAACACTAAGTATAATTATGTGTCGTGTTCTGAGAAAACTGGGCTTACTGCTTGTGCGTAAAGTGTTGTCCCAGATTAGCCTGTGCAGTTCACACAGGCTAATCGGGGACAACACTTTCCGCTTTTATGGTATTTTTAGTTTGAAGGAAGTCCCTTCTTACCGAAAATCAGGTTTAAGGGGAAAGTGTCGTCCCTGATTAGCCTGTGCGGACTGCACAGGCTAATCTGGGACGACACTTTACGCACATGAATTAAGCCCAGTTTTCTCAGAACACGACACATATATGAGCCTCGTTCTGGGAAAACAGGGCTTAATGTCAGACTGTGTAAAGTGTCAGCCTAGATTAGCCTGTGCAGTCTGGTAGTTTGTTATTGCTAACATGTCCATGTATACAGTCATTGATTTCTAATTTTAATATTTGTTTAATAAAATGAATTCATATTTACTATCTTACAATCACGGTTCACCCTTGTGGCTTAATTCATGTACATCTGAGCTCCAAGTGGTTGCATATTAGGGATTAACAATGGTTAATAAAACAAATCCCTATAAATTAAATACCGGTAAACTTAAACTATTTATACAAATTATTAAAAAATTTACAACAAAAAAATGTTTCCATTTTTATTATTTATAATTAGCTGTCCACATCTCAAACTAACTTACCCAGAAATAAACTATTCAGTACTGTAATTTAGTTTCATAAAAACATTAAACATGCATTATTCTTAATGTTCAAAAAATATAATTAAAAATAGCTGACGTAAGCAAACAATAATTTGTGTGTTTAGTTTAGAAATTCAATTATTGCTATATACAATGTCATGACCAGTCAAATTGGTACACAAAGCTAATGCATTGTTTACAATAATTGAATTCCAACCTATATCATTATGTGTCTATTGAGCAAAACAATTCTGAATGGGTATTGTAGGAATTGATAAAGGGATACGAACATTTCTATGGTACATCTGACATTTAAAATCCAACATAAATAACATGAATAAGGTTGTTTGTTTTATGATTAGATGGTACATGACAACGGCTTTTATATCCCAACACAAATTAGATAACAAAAGGTGTTTGTTTATCAGGGCTTTCACTGAAAAATATAAGGCTTTTGAAATCATGATCACACATTTTTTTTTCATCTGTCACCATTTAAAAAAGAATTGGAAGCTCTTTTTCATCCACTTAATAAACAGTTTAACATCTATATATGTGAAATCTGGGATGTCAATAGAATTTGTCAGATGTCAGATGACCCAATGTTTGAAATGTAAATGTTTAGGGGTCAAAATAGTTAATACTTTAGTTATTTTGTTTCTGAATATTTGTAAACACTTTGCAAATGTTCTTTTGCATTATAAAACTGGAGAGATAAATATTATGCAAACAACACACATTGTGTGATAAAAATACATTTTTGAGTTTGCTTCTTTGTAATAATTTTGTGTCAAATTGATGTAAGGGCGATCATTTGAGGAGTCTTTCATAATGCTTGTATCAAGTTGAAGAAGCAGGATTCGGCTTCAATTGAAATCCCTGATACTATTGACAGAGTTTAAGTCCTACTTCTTAACTTTCAGTGTTTTCAAATACTCCATTCCCAAAATGGTCAAAAAAGCACTGAAATTGCTAGAGGCAGCAAAAGCCATGGTCTTATGATCAGGCATCATTGCAAAAGGCACATTTTAACACTGCTGATAGTGATGAAGGAAATTGTCACACTGTCCTAAAGAACCTTGTCAGAATCATGTACATGTAGTCATATATGTCCTTTCTGAGTTGTTTACCAATTACCATGCAAAACTACCTTTAGACATTACCCTGCAGTATTCTGTACCTACATAAACATGCTGTTAACACTGTAATTGTCTAATTATATTATGAGCTACAGATCAATAAGTGTCTGCAGATGTACATAAATGTACATGTACATACACATGTAGTGCACTTAATCAATCATATGTACATGTATACGTATAATGTTACTTAATATTAGTACTCATGTATAACGGCAAGTATCAATATTTATAAACAATATGTATGAATTAATATTTTCATTTAACGCACACATATAAGCCAGTAACTTGGCATATGCTATCAAATACATGTGATTAAATTTTGAACAACTTCAAACAAACCCAGTTGAGGTGTTTACTGTTAAGGTTGCATTTCTTTTTATAGCTGATTAATAAAAAAACATAGCTGCGTCTAGGCTACAACCTTAAAACAATCCCATAAATCTATGGAGCTTTACCCTAAAATGACATTATGCCCTAAGAATTTCATTACCCTATAAGTCACAGCATTTGAATGTTATCTTCTTCAACATACATTTTTTTCCCTTATAAAATTACTGTAGGCTAGCCCCACCACCCCCAGCCCTCTTACCCAGATAGATAAATACAGAATTCTGAAAGGAACTCTGATACATGTACATGTAAAATCAATGAGATGACTGAATAAATAAACCAATGCAGGAGCTTCAAGCCAGAGCTCAAACTAACCCCAGGAACTAATTAACACTGACTGATTGCAGGTACAGATAAGCCTCAAAGGATTCCTCCCAGAGAGATCCCAGTTTGCAAACATTGTATACACATGTATAATGGTATAGTGTCTTGTGGATAGGATTATCAAGAGAATCAAGCCATTAATTATGTGTAATGCACACTCCATGCTAATGGTAAATAAACTTATACATAATTAAACAGAAGTTGGTTACTGTTACAACTGACTGCCATATGGTTACAGAAGAAGTCACAGACATCAGCAGTGCTGAGGTGCATGTTCATGTAATGATGACCAAGTTCTATGTAATAAAAGGCATTGATTAGGAGATATGTTTACATTGTATCCAATGCTTTTTTTCACCATTTTGGGAATTGGGCCGGGCCCCTTTGAATTGGGAAAATTTGCGGCATTTTTACTTAAATTGGGGAAATTAGTGTTGCTGTTTTGCTAAAAAATGCTTCAAAATTGAGAATACAAGTGTTCTCAGTATTATATTTACTAAGTTTGATCTTATATGGATTGGAGATGAACAAAATATTTAGATCTTAATGATTATTTTTGATGGGAATTTTAGCTTTCATTTGGAGAAAATATATACTTTTTTCCATTGGAAATGGGCCAGGGCCTATTACCGGACCCAATTTTGAATGAAAAAAACACTGGTATCAGTGCAAACAAGACTATTGTCAAGCAATATGGTCCCCTACTGGTAAAACTCCACCGTTGTCAGATTTTTTTTATTTGTTGCCATAGCAACCAGAATTTTTGATGTAGGAACAAAATGAAATGAGGTGCATAATCTCCATATTGCCATCTATCCATGTTTCAAGTTTCATAAAAAAATATTAAGAACTTTTAAAGTAATTGCAGGATCCAGAAAAGTGTGACATACAGACAGACAGACAGACAGACTGACTGACTTACTGACTGACTGACTGACTGACTGACTGACTGACTGACTGACTGACTGACTGACTGACTGACTGACTGACTGACTGACTGACTGACACACAGAACGCAAACCATAAGTCCCCTCCGGTTTCACCGGTAGGGGACAATAATTCACAACTGCTTTGAACAATGAGTTGATACAAAATGTGACTCAATTGTTCTAATTATTTAGCTTTAGCTCACCGATTTCAAATGAAGCAGAATTCTCGTTTTTGATGCAAGCATTTTATCATTTTATCACTTTTAACTTAATTAAGTTAACTGCCTTTCATCATTTTGATGCATAGGTTATTTGAAAGCTAAATCAATAATTGATTATGTATTACATAAATAGTGTTAAATTGAATAGTATTTGACTAAAGTGAATAGTAAATAATAAATGTGGTCTGGAAAGTGTTCACAGGCCTTTTTTATTTGACCCAGTGACCTTAAATTTGACCCCAAATAACCCAGTCTCAAACCTGGCCAAGATATAACTTGGACCACCAATAAATCATTATGATTGAAGATTAGATATTGCCCATTGAGTGTTCACAAGGCAAATGCTGATGACACACATAACAAAAGCAAACCATGCATATATAAGCATGTTCAAACAAAATCATTGAAGATAGGCTCTATAAGTTTTTTAATGCATATAAGGAAAAATCAACAAAGTTATAGGTACCGTACATGGAAATCATAAAAATGTGCATGCATATGTTTCCTGTGTTTCATTAACTTTCAGATATGTAATTACTAAGGACAATTTGCAGAGTCATTCAGGCATAAAGTAATTGAATGTATAATTTGTAGTCTAACATAAACGTGTACCATGCTGTACAATGCAGTACAGTGTACCAGCAAAAAACACTACCTAAGCAGGTTATTAATTTTTGATTTTATGATATTTATACCTAACCAATGCCCCTCAGGGGACATGACATCACAACCTTTTCACACATCTGACAGACTGAGAGACAGTTACATGTGTGTATGCTTCAATACACAATTCAATATCCCACTGTTAGTTCAACTGGTAAGGTTGTGACAGGTAATGTAGAGACCAATTGGGATTGTTAATTATTGACTTTAATGATAAAATCAATCTTTACTCTTTTTTTGGAAAAATCAGTACAGCATAAATTGGTATTTTTAGTATTGCACTTTGGTCTCTTTTTTATTTTAGTTAAGAAAGCAATGTAATAAGGAAAGATTTACATGTATTATCAACTCAGTCTGTTCAATATTAATCAAACTGCTTAACTTATCAGGAAACATGTTTCAACATCAGGATTAAAATCATACAAAATATAATTTCTTGCAATAAATTGTGTGTGTATAGTTTCTAATTTTATCCCCAGTGTATTTGATTTAAATGAGTCATAACAAGCATATCCTGTATATCTGTCCAATTTCACACCGCAAGCTGTTACCTTGTGCTTTGTGAAATGCAATTGCATGGGTTTCTTAAACCTCTATGCATATTCATAATACAGTAAAAAGACCATAAGATTAATAAAGCTAATGATACGTCAAAACGATGAACATTTTTTTCTCATTTCAGTGACGTTAGCTGTCTGGTTTAAGTTGGTCTTAGAGTCGTTATCTCATAAATCCTGAAATTCCAGCCTCTGAAACTGAGGTCGCCATTTTGAATACATTTCCCGAACATTCTTTAGGATAAAACGCGTTCAATTACTTAAAAGTACAGCCCCTGATAGCAATAAACGAATCAATTAAAATCCAATTAAATACGAAACGTGCGTTTTAAATTGTGTCTCGAAAAGATGCGTTTGTTTACATTGAAAATCAGTGACCCAAATTCATGCCGACTTAACCGGCGAATTGTACGATCAAGCAACAAGTGTGAATTTACGCTTAATTCTGTGCAACCTTACCCATTTTTAATCCAAAGAATAGTTAAACTTCCAGGATAAGTCAAACCATTTCACACTAGCATTCCGGAAAGTGATGATAATCCAAATAGCACACTGGCACACTGATTAGCGAAACGTAACATCATCGAAATGTGTACCGAACGAATTGGACTATCTCATTTTTCGGACAGGGGGGAGAGGTGTATGCGGTTATTTTTAGATCTATTGATTTATTGATATTGTTTGCAAGAATGTATCGATTCAAGAATCTAATACAGGAAAAACATCAAGCTATATTGTTTTTTCGAATGATGGTATAATCTAATATTGGGGTACAAACAGAAGATATTGCTAGAGAGGTTAAAATAATGGACTCGCTCACGCATCTTCTGTCTCGCACCGCAAATCATGTATATCACGAAAGCATTTTCTCGAGCAGTTATTAGCTTTTTCATGACCGACTTGCCTTTTAATTGTTTTGTTTCATGATATTAATTATCAATTCAATAATTCAAAGTCAGAGATGAATTATCTGCATGTATTAGATAACTATGGATCTACTGTATTGTGTATGCATTTTTAAATATCTATATACTAACTTATAATGGATAGATCTTTGAGTAATATAATATTTGCTAATGAGTCGTATATGCCTTTAATATGTAAGATGTAAAGTTAATTTAACAACCTAGATTCATTCATTTGGAATATGTTTTACAATGAACATATTGATTATGATTTTACATATAAAATCAAAATCTATTTTTGACCGGGTAAATGGAAATATGAATATATATTCACGTAATGATTATGAACGACCAGTTTAAATAAAACAAAAGATGGTCAAGAAACAGCAATGTACTGAAACAATCAACAAAGTCATAGATCGGATACCGCAACAAGTGCGTAGCTTGAGGTTACATTGAGTCCGCAGGGAAAAATATTGCGGTGTAAAAATGACTTGAGGTTACTAGTATACATAAAGCGAATGATGATCAGATAACATATCAACGCAAGATCACACCACGTTTCGCCAAACAAAACACCATCCACGTAAACAGATTTGATCTTTTTAAAGGGCGTATTTATTGCGCGAAATTGACTGTGTGTACTCCTTGTTAATATGAATGCAGCCTCTGCAAAATGTACACGTTGAATGACATTATATCATTCACTGTATTTTTTTTATGGGTACAAACACAATATAAGTTAATATGCGCTTAAAAGAAAAATGAAAGCTCTTGTTCGTTTTCTGTTCAAAATTTAACATGGGCCACGGTTGATATTTAAATACGCTGCGTTTGGTTATGAACACTCTTACTCTAACTCTAAAAAAATCAACGAACGATATAAGAGTGGTATGACTTTTGTTATTTCGGAAAAAAAAACATGGCGTTTGTCACTTAATCGGTATCTTCGTGTAAGAAATAGCATATCATCATTATTTGCCTTTTAATGAATTTGTATTGATCTTTTTAGAGATGAGTAATATTTTCAGTTTAGAAAACGAATGAATTTGTTCACTTTTACTGCCTATATATATTTTGTAAGGGCGGCAACTACAACGATTTTTAAGAACGAAACTACACAGTTAGAACCCGATTTTCCGCACATTTCTAATGTTTTGACTGATTATCTTTCACCGACTCGCAAAAATAGCATCGTAACTTTACGGTGATATATTAAACACAGTTGTTAACAGCGGTATTTTTTGTCATATTATTTTACCAATATAACATTTCAATGTATACGCACTTGTAAAAATAATCAATGCATGCAGAGGTACATGTAAATTTAACCATTCGATTAAAAGTGATAGTTTGTGTCCGGCAATGGAAGCAAGTAGTTTTATTGGTAAAGAAGCAGTCGTTTTGATGCTGCGTAGTATGTGTGTTGTCTAGAGTGATAAATTCTAATTAAATTATTGTGTTACTCGTATGTATTCGCCATAGCCAATGGAACTTGACTTTAAGAAGAATGACGTTCCTTTTATCCAGTGAGCTCCTTAGACGTAAAGAAATTGTTTGTTTCCGCGAACCTCTGACCGACCGTATATTTTGTGTGCTTACCTTAAACATTTTTTTGAGGGGGGGGGGGGTGATGTTGGAATTTTGGTTATTTTTTCTAAATTCGCTTAATACTTAATAACTTTTTGACAAGTTTTGCTGCATTCGAATGGATGCGCTTCAATTACTTTACGTTTACTATGCGTAACTAAAGAAATACTGTTGTATAGAGATTTTGAAAATTGTATTATCCAATTTATTTGGAAATCGTAAAAAATACAACCGCTAAAAGTTTAGCCGAGCTTTCTTCCCTATAATTTGACGATGTTTGTTTTCGGCATAATGTAAGTCTCTGTGAAGTAGTTGAACATCTTTTTTCATATATTGTATGCTTTTATCAAGCTAAGGCAGTATACGTGTCAATTCCTTGGTTTTGTAAATTGCTAAGTATAACTTTTCATTATTCATTTACGTCTGTGTACTATTGTGATTATGAATTCGTAAAAACATTGTAGGTTAGTTAGAAATGATCTTCGCGGTTTCAAGATTAATAATGCAACTTTCCAAGTGACACAATTTGTGTTACAACAGATACTTGTTTTTATTGCTTGTACCATAGAAACCAGCTAGCAAATCCGACTCAACTGATTAACCTTTGTCTAGAGAATTTCGTGACTTTAGGCAAACGTCTAAAGACAACTTTCATACGTTCAGACCATTTCTGATCGAAAATTAACTGATACCTATGACAGTTTAACCACTCAAAATATCAAAACAAAATTACGCAAAAGGTTAATGCCGCTTTTTTTTTTAACAATGCACTGAATTCTCGAAAACAAAGAATTTAACCGGTATATCGTCAGTTTTACATCAGAGTTTAATTTAAAGCTCGTAATATTACGAGGAATAGGGTCTACGGTCCTCTTCCTTGGAACTTAAACAAAGGTCAGTTAATCTAACGGTCTGTAATTTATTTTCCAAGAACGTGCTTAGCAAACATTTCAGTATCGTTTATTTATATTGTTTGTTCACAATGAACATATTGGTTAGACTTTTAACATGTATTTTACAATCCTATTTTGATAAAAGAAACTTGAATCCCATGGGCGTAAATAAGTGTTATTGTTTAAGGCAATTCGACAGTCTTTGGAAAGCATTTATAGAAAAATGTCATCGCTGACTTGTTTCATGACCCCTCCACGGCAGCTTGATTGCTGCTATGGATACAGCACAGAATCTCAAATACTCAAGAAATACCGACTCAAACCCTGTCAGACATCTCACTTGATTAAAGGCCCTATAAAGGTGACAAATCTAATTTTTAGGCATATAAACTGGTCTAATTTTTAACGGATTTCAGTAACTCTTGCATAAAAAATGTTAATAACACAGCTTAGGTGCAACGTTGTCAATAATTATGGAAGATATACCCGTTATATAATTGGAAGAAATGTTTACAACTTTGCAACTAACGTGATGTGTATCCTCAAAGCGGTGACGTATGCAAAAAATAGCCGAAAGAAAATTCAATTTTAATTTTATTTTTAACATTTTTTTACAAGCAGAAAGAAACTTATTAGTTCACTACAAACGCTATAACCATTTAGAAGAGACCTACTTTGTGAGTAAAACCGAAAAACGTTGAAAATCAACGATATAGTTTTGGTGACGTGAGTCACTTTCACTTTCCCGAGTAAACAGCGATGTAAATAAACTGATTGTTTGTAAACACAATTGACTTGGAGGACACTGTATTTTGAGCTCAAAACAAGTTGTATTGCTCATTTTTATGGTAATGTCCAATAGCATATGTATATTGTTTTTTGATAACCTTTATAAATAAAATATGAAAACAATATTTAAAAATCGGTAAATAATTACGGATCGTCACCTTTATAGGGCCTTTAAAGGGACTTTTTCACAGATTTTAGCATGTATTGAATTTGACATTAAATGCTTTATATTGGTAAATGTAAACATTGGATCTAGAAAGCACCATTAAAAACAAACAAGAATACAATTAAACAAGAACAAAGGTAACCCTCAACTGGGACCGAACCGCTGCATGGCCCCTGGAGTAAAAGTTTATCGTATAGACCACTTGGTAATCCGTGCTCATACAATGTGTGGTGTATTGTATATTTTATATAATCAATCCTTGTAGTATCACAAAATATAACGACAACAACAGAACTCTCTAAATTATTCAATCGTTTCGCCTCGCAACGCTTTATAATGTTCAGGTTCTTAAATCGTCAAAAGATGCATATAATGGATATTTCAGAGCATGTAAATGTTCAAGTGATATTATGGGCACTTTTCACTGTTAAATTGACCTGAAAAGAATGAACAGGTCAAAAGAGCTAGTTAAAATATGGTTACTGACCAATTATCTGCAACTCATCTTGCTACCCGTTGTTTATAAAAATATATTTTATATTTGATATTCTTACGTGACCCACCCAGTCCTCTAAGCCGAAATTATCCGTAAAACAAATTCGTGTCTTTGTGTCGTATGAACGAATCTGCACTAAATTTAAAATTAGGTTCACATTGTACATGCATGATCAGTTGTCAAACGAAAGTACGATTGATATTTAAATGCATTATTATTCTCTTTCCGGGTTATTGTTTTAGTGTGTTGATGCTGCATTAACAAATATAAGTGTATATGAAGTGAAACCATCAAAAGTAAACAACGGTTGCGATAGACACCTATAAACTGTTAGATGCCCATAATATCACTTCCAGTATTACTGTTTTCTCACAAATATCATAACTACAACGAAAATTTGCTAATCTGAAACTTTTTTAAATATTATTTTCCATAAATTTACATAAACGTGAAAAGGCCCATTTAAACAACATCAATATATATGTACGAACAACCACAATCGTTTTCGTATTCATTTTTTCAAATATTTTTACTCAACGATAATTGTTGGGAACATAAACTATCAACTGATATTTGATAAGAGATTGGCTATGTATATATAGATATTGATTTTACAGGTATGTCCGATTTACGACAACAATGAAGGCATATATATTTAACAAATATTACGAGTAGATATCATACATTGTTGCAAAATATAATTATCTTTAAATTGTTCGCCATATTTCATATTTTGTTCAATAAGTATTACATTTTACGACACCAAGTTAATATTAAACAATTATGTTAAAGGGACCGTCAATCACGAATGACGAAAAAAAGAAAGCTTGTAAAATACCGTTTTTTTGCAATTATTTTCAGTATATTCGGTAATAAAACTTGTGCGATGTGAAATCGAAAGTACATCGCGAAAATAGAACATAACGATAAACACACTATAAATAACGCAAGTAAATTGATGATTTTATATATAAAATATACAATTCACTACGCATGCACAATTTGCATTCCTGGGTTTACCACGTGACGATGATCAGTCTACTGGCGTTATTTATAGTTAACTGGTAGTTATATACCTAGTACCTGTACCCAGTAAAATTTATTACCGAATATACTGACAATATGATGACTTAACAACTTTTTTCAAGTAATGTTATATACCAGTCGTGATATTTTAATCAATATAAACTAATAATTGTAAAAAATACAGTATTTTAGAACTTTTCTTTTTTTAATCATTCGTGGTTGACGGTCCCTTTAAGTAAATTCACACGTATTGAACCAATCTCTCTCTGACACGACTGTTTCATTCCATTTATGCGAGAGCATGGGACGACAACTCTCGTAGAGATTGGTATTGAACATGTTTTAATAGTCTGGAATGTACCTATATCATTTAGACTCTTGATAAACCATTGATAGATGTGTTACATAGTTGCTGTTCTACATGTTTCAAACGGTCTGGGCTATACCGTGCAAGGTATTTTATTGCCAATTTGTGGAAAATTTGAAATCGAAAGTTCATTTTATTTTGAATTGTTATTTTTAATTGTTATAACATAGAAGTTAAAAGACAAATTGTTGGGGCGGATATTGATCTTTTCGTAAGTAGTATACTTATTTAATGCACAGGTATTGGGCGCGTGGCCTAGTCACTATCAATATGCCATAAAACAACTTTTTTCATCTATATTACGATATGATGTTCGTATATTTTTTAAAGATTTTTCGTTTTTATCAGACTATATGTGTTATGAGAACATTTGTCTAATACTGGTACAAACATTGTATATTTCTTGTTATCTAAGACTAGTGACACGTATATATTACAAGTAAACGCACTCAACTTGCTATATTTACTGTTAATTAAAGATAGGTACTCGTAGCATGGCGACCCATGTGGATGTGTGCGGATTTTGTTTCATAAAGCCCGTATTTGGATTTTGTGAGAACTGTAGTCTACGACTTTGTGACACTTGTTTTACTGTCCATACGAAAGCATCCGGTCATATTACTTTCTCGTTGGATAAAACACTCTCTGATACCGTAGCAACAGTTGTCCGAAAATCGGACATCCACGAGCAAAAATGCTCATCACATACAACCGAAAACCTTTCCTTTTATTGTGAATACCATGATACACCTATTTGTGGGCGCTGTATGCGGTTGAACCACTCATCTTGCCTCAAAAGTGTGATAGACCTTCATGATATATCATTTAATGAACAACTGACAAACGAACGTCTTTCACATTTTGACGAATTAAAGGAAGAGATACAAGTGATAGAAGGAAGTATCACGGAAAACATCAAAACAGTAGACGATTTAAAAGAAACGTACATGAATGCAATAAAGGCTTATCGCAAGAGACTCGATGATAGGCTGAACATGTTGCAGTCAAAAATAGAAAGTGCCGGAAAAAGTAAATGCGACGCAAACGTCGAAAGACTGCAAAATATTGCAGACAAATGTAAGGAAACATACGCCCGTATTGACAAGAAACGAAACCTGATTGAAGAATTATTAAGATACAAACATGAGCGCAACCTATTTATTATTTCAAAGGGACTTTATAAAGAAATAACGGAAATAAAAGGAGTTGTAAGACAAGCAAAGCTAGACAACCACGTCGTTCAATTCGGTTTTGTGGAGAATTCATCACTGGACAGAACACTGCTAAACGACATTCACGAGTTTGGAACGCTTCAAGAGACTTGTGATGGAAGTGAAATGGAAACTGAAACAACACTTGAAGTAGAGGTTAGGTTTTACTTACATTGATTTTCTTCGCACACAATATTAATTGTTCCAATTTACTTACATTGTTTTTCTTCGCAGACAATATTAATTGTTCCAATTCAGATTCTATGGAATCGACATTTAGAAAATGTAAATAAGATTTAAATATTTCGACGTATTGAAAATGTAATGGCGTTGTGACTTTCTTCTCTAAATTTATTTGTCACATCTGGCATGATAGAGACTTAGGCGTGAGTACTTAAGGTAAATCCCAATGTTATTATTATATATATAATACACATTATTAAATATCTATAAGAATATAAATATCTACTGTATCTGTACCTACATAGAAATAAGGCTGATTGCCTAACCCGTGTTTTTAGGATGATATAGTTATATGAGTAATATGAAGATTCGCTTTGATGTAACAGAAGATCGTAAATACTAATGAAATACCAAATGAGACGACTATATGCATATAAATGCTCAATGATGCGGGCGTGACAATGGCAAAACGTTATTTTGTTGAATGTCATATATGTTTATCATTTCTTTATTTTCAGGACAATGTGCATGAATCGGTAAGTATCAATACTCCATCTTTACCTTGATTATATGTTTTTGAAGCATAATTATCTAAAAAAGTTCTTGTAGTTAAAGCTGTATAAACATAATTCTGCGTTAAAACGATGATTGTATTAAAATGCGTGCGTTTATTTTCTTCATATATTTAATTTATGTTTAGTTTATGTAAGTGTTTCTTTGCGCTTATGCTATATAATTCATTGTTGGTGCCGAATTAGAGAAATTGTATCTGGTGGCGCCTAAAATATGATAATAATGCGATCTTTGGTTAACCATATTATCTCTTTTTTTTCTTGTCAAGCCGGAAAACATTTTCCAACAAGGAACCCACCATGTATTTGTTTTAGCTGTCTTCTTCTTTACAATTTCGTAAATTAATTGCAACTTATAAGACTAAAGACACTGACGATAACTTCAACCTAAGCTAAGCTCTGTAATGGTCTCTTACATGTACGGCATTCAAAAAGTTTGATTTTCTGCCTTCTTCGAAGCTAAAAATATTTTTAATTAAAACTGTAGGTTTTAAAGGGACTTGCTTTAAGGTTTTCTTATAAAAATGCCATTATATATGTTTACTAAGAAATCCATGATGTTTTGAATAGTTATAACTAATTATAATAACACGAAAAAAGATGATTAAAAACTCGCCTAACCCGGAATACGAAGATATGACCTCTGGAAGCCAATGAGCTAACTCTGCACCACGCAGGCTTTAGAATATCAAAGCGAAACATAAACGTTGTCTTCGTTCTGAACCTTTTGTTGAAAAGCGTATGATATATACGTACGCATGATGTTTTTACCCATTTTGAATGATGATTATCCAATAATGAACCCGTATTTAAACAAAAACAGTTTTTCTTAGTCAAAAGCGTTATTTCGCATGTTTAATGTATGGTTCATTTTTGAATCCATGACAACTAATTTGAAATTCGTCAATATACCAAACTTTGAACATGTCCTTTAAAAGTTTTTACACTATACAAAAATTAGTTTGAATACGAAATGAATAAAGAACATGCTTATTTTATTTCAAGTTAATTATTAAAGGGGCCTTTTCACAGATTTTGACATGTTTTGAAGTTTTTCCTTTAATGCGTTATATTGATAAATGTTAACATTAGATAAAAAGCTCCAGTAAAAAATCAAGAATAAAATTTAAAAAAAGAAAGAAAGGTAACCCTCAACAGGGCTCGAACTACAGGCCCCTGGATTCCTGGAGTTAACAGTCTTCTACTTAGACCACTCGGCCATCCTTCCGGTGTATTTTATACTTAATATAAGCAATCCTCGTAGTTTCACAAAATATAACGACAACAATAAAACTCCAAAATTATTAATTCGTTTCGCGTTGCAACGCTTTATAATTTTAGGGTTTATAAATCTCTTGTTTCATTCAGAAAACACTGTGCCTAACAGTATACGTTTACATTTCAAGCAATCAGTGCTTACTAAAAATATGATTGTTTTCGAAATCGCCATGACTGGTCCCGAAGTATTTTTAACGTCAATGTATTGGTTTTATTTCGTACATATATTGGATTATGATTATTGTATTCGAATTGAATACCAGACACCGTTTACGTAAAATATATTCGTAGGTTGTAAACAACAAACGTATACAACATAATTGTTTAACCCAATGTCAATCTTTGTATATGCAAATCCAGCGCATACGTGTCGTCACTTCTTACTTTGTTATAACATTTGACACACATTCGACACGCATGTATCGAGTGGTTTGTTACATAACATCCTTTGTATCAGTTTGTTTATCCATTATGAGGTGTTCAACACGTTTCTTGTAATTGCTATTTGTTTATAAAGCTGATTTTAACCAACGCGGTGTAAAACTTTAGACAGAAGTTGAGAACGCATGCCTTGTTGGAAACATGACACATCACAATAAAACTGTACACGCAATACCGTCATTAAAACGTATGGAAGCCGATTTTAAAAATCAAATACGCCTCTGTTTACACAACATTTATGTTGTAAACAATACATTGTATCACGGTTGTTGTAATGTCAATGAATGCATTTGCAATCACTATTTGTATTTTTTTTATCTGTCAAAGGACCGGAAGTTTATTTTAATACCTGGGTGGAGAAATTGTCATGATGAGTAGGTTTTAATGTGTTTTTTCGACATAATTATACCCCCATTACCATTGGTAATGTGGGCTATATAGGAGTCAATTTGTCGGTCCCGAAAATGTCATCCGATCTTCACTAAACTTGGTCAGATGTTGTGTCTAGATGATGTCTGGGTCAAGTTTGAATATGGGTCATGCCGGGTCCAAAACTAGGTCACGGGGTCACTGAATGCGTTTAAAACCGAAAGTTTGTCCGGACCATAACTATGTCATTAATTATTTTAAAATGACTTGGAACATATGTTCACCCTCATAGGACGATGTGTCATGCGAAAGAAGTACGTCAGTATCTCCAATGTCAAGGTCACACTTGGAGTTCAAAGGTCAAATGCATGTCCGGGCCATAACTATGTCATTATTGTGAGATTTTAAAATTAATCGGTACATTTGTTTACAATCATTGGACGGTGTGTCATGCCTAAGAATTACATCGATAACTCCAAGGTCACAATTTGAGTTCAAAGGTAAAAAATGGGCATAAATGATCTTGTCCGGGCCCTAACTATGTCATTCATTGTGAGATTTTAAAATTACTCGGTACATTTGTTCAAAATCATTGGGCGGTGTGTCATGCAAAATAATTACGTCGATATCTTCAAGGTCAAGGTCACACATTTTAAAATCATTTGGCACATTTTTTCACCATCATTGGACGGTGTATCATGGCAAAGAATTACGTCGATATCTCCAAGGTCAAGGTCACACTTTTAGTTTCAATGTTAAAAATTGCCATAAATGAGCTTGTCCGGGCCATAACTGTGTCGTTCATTGTGCCCCCCCCCCCCACCTTTCGAAGAAGAGGGGGTATATTGTTTTGCTCATGTCGGTCCGTCCGTCCACCAGATGGTTTCCGGATGATAACTCAAGAGCGCTTATGCCAAGGATCACGAAACTTCATAGGTACATTGATCATGACTCGCAGATGACTCCAATTGATTTTTAGGTCACTAGGTCTAAGGTCAAGGTCACAATGACCCAAAATAGTAAAATAGTTTCCGGATGATAACTCAAGAACACTTATGCCTAGGATCATGAAACTTCATAGATACATTGATCATGACTCGCAGATGACCCCTATTGATTTTCAGGTCACTAGGTCAAAGGTCAAGGTCACGGTGACCCAAAGCAGTAAAATGGTTTCCGGATGATAACTCAAGAACGCTTATGCCTAGGATCACGAAACTTCATAGCTACATTGATCATGACTCGCAGATAACCCCTATAGATTTTCAGGTCACTAGGTCAAGGTCACGATGACCCGAAATAGTAAAATGGTTTCCGGATGATAACTCAAGAACGCTTAGGCCTAGGATCATGAAACTTCATAGGTACATTGATTGTAACTAGTAGATGACCCCTATTGAATTTCAGGTCACTAGGTCTAAGGTCAAGGTCACGATGACCCAAAATAGTGAAATGGTTTCTGGATGATAACTCAAGAACGCTTAGGCCTAGGATCATGAAACTTCATAGGTACATTGATCATGACTCGTAGATGACCCCTATTGATTTTCAGGTCACTAGGTCAAAGGTCAAGGTCACAGTGACCCGAAATAGTAAAATGGTTTCAAGATGATAACTCAAGAACGCTTATGCCTAGGATCATGAAACTTCATAGGTACATTGATCATGACTCGAAGATGACATCTATTGATTTTCAGGTCACTAGGTCAAAGGTCAAGGTCACGATGACCTGAAATAGTAAAATGGTTTCTGGATGATAACTCAAGAACGCTTATGCCTAGGATCATAAAACTTCATAGGTACAATGATCATGACTTGCAGATAACCCCTTTTGATTTTCAGGTGACCGTGACCTTGACTTTGTGAAATAGTAAAATGGTTTCTGAATGATAACTCAAAAACGCTATTGCCTAGGTTCATGAAACTTCATAGGTTCATTGATCATGACTCGCAGATGACCTCTATTGATTATCAGGTCACTAGGTCAAAGGTCAAGGTCACAGTGCCAAAAACGTATTCACACAATGGCTGTCAAGGTCACGGTGACTCAACTTAGAAAAATGGTTTCCGGATGATAACTCAAGAATGCTTATGCCTAGAATCATGAAACTTCATAGGTACATTGATCATGACTCGCAGATGAAGTTATGATGAAACTTGACCAGGATGTTTGTCTGGACAATATCAAGGTCAAGTTTGACATTTGGTAAAGATTGAATGAACCGACTCCTCTCAGGTGAGCGAACTAGGGCCATCTTGGCCCTCTTGTTTAAATCATTCCAAAATTATTCCTAACAATTCAAGTGAATACATTGGTTATGCTCAGGGATGTGATACTTGCAGCTAATTTTCACCTTTTAATGCCATGCTAGTTGAACAAATATTTTTAGAGAATATTGTTCAAAATGAGAATATTTGTAAACCTTGCAATGGGTTAAGATTTTTAAATCCCCTTCACATTTCTGTACATAATAATTTCGAAAAGGAAACATTACTTCACACTCACTTTTGCCTTTTCCGGTTGATTCTAGACTGGTTCAGATATGGTGCCAAAAAAGCTTGAGGATGAAGACTGGTTCCATGGAGTCCTTCCTCGGGATGCACTGCTGCGTCTGCTCACGCAGGACGGGGATTTCCTCGTGCGAGAAAATAAAAACAAGCAAACAAATGAGGTCCAGTATGTGCTGTCAGCATATTGGACAGGGCACCGACACTTCATTATACAGTGGGTCGATGTAAGTATGGACAGGGCACGGGCACTTTATTATACAGTGGGTCGATGTAAGTATGGACAGGGCACCGGCACTTTATTATACAGTGGGTCGATGTAAGTATTGTTAGAGCACCAGCACTTTATTATACAGTTGGTTGATGTAAGTATTGATAGGGCACCGACACTTTATTATACAGTGGGTTGATGTTAGTATGGACAGGGCTCCGACGATTTATTATACAGTGGGTCGATGTAAGTATGGACAGGGCACCGGCACTTTATTATACAGGGGGTTGATGTAAGTATGGACAGGGCACCGGCACTTTATTATACAGTGGGTCGATGTAAGTATGGACAGAGCTCCGACACTTTATTATACAGTGGGTTGATGTAAGTATGGACAGGGCACTGGCACATTATTATACAGTGGGTTGATGTAAGTATAAACAAGGCACGGACACTTTATTATACAATGGGTCGATGTAAGTATGGACAGGGCTTCGACACTTTATTAAACAGTGGGTTGATGTAAGTATGGACAGGGCATCGGCACTTTATTATACAGTGGGTCGATGTTAGTATTGATAGGGCACCGGCACTTTATTATACAGTGGGTCGATGTAAGTATGGACAGGGCTCCGACACTTTATTATACAGTGGATCGATGTAAGTATGGACAGGGCACCGGCACTTTATTATACAGTGGGTCGATGTAAATATTGATACGGCACCGGCACTTTATTATACAGAGGGTCGATGTAAGTATGGACAGGGCACCGGCACTTTATTATACAGTGGGTCGATGTAAGTATGGACAGGGCACCGGCACTTTATGATACAGTAGTTCGATGTAAGTATGGACAGGGCACCGGCACTTTATTATACAGTGGGTTGATGTAAGTATGGACAGGGCACGGGCACTTTATTATACAGGGGGTCGATGTAAGTATGGACAGGGCTCCGACACTTTATTATACAGTGGGTCGATGTAAGTATTGATAGGGCACGGGTACTTTTTTATACAGTGGGTCGATGTAAGTATGGACAGGGCACCGACACTTTATTATACAGTGGGTCGATGAAAGTATGGACAGGGCACCAACACTTTATTATACAGTGGTTCGATGTAAATATGGACAGGGCATGGGCACTTTATTATACAGTGGGTCGATGTAAGTATGGACAGGGTTCCGACACTTTATGATACAGTGGGTCGATGTAAGTATTGATTGGGCACCGGCACTTTATTATACAGTGGGTCGACGTAAGTGTGGACAGGACACTGGCACTTAATTATACAGTTGGTCGATGTAAGTATGGACAGGGCACCGGCACTTTATTATACAGTGGGTTGATGTAAGTATGGACAGTGCATGGGCACTTTATTAAACAGTGGGACGATGTAAGTATGGACAGGGCTCCGACACTTTATTATACAGTGGGTCGATGTAAGTATTGATAGGGAACGGGCACTTTATTATACAGTGGGTCGATGTAAGTGTGGACAAGGCACTTGCACTTTATTATACAGTGGGTCGATATAAGTATGGACAGGGCTCCGACACTTTATTATACAGTGGGTCGATGTAAGTATTGATAGGGCACCGGCAGTTTATTATACAGTGGGTCGATGTAAGTATGGACAGGGCACCGACACTTTATTATACAGTGGGTCGATGTAAGTATAGACAGGGCACCGACACTTTATTATACAGTGGGTCGATGTAAATATGGACAGGGCATGGGCACTTTATTATACAGTGGGTCGATGTAAGTATGGACAGGGTTCCGACACTTTATTATACAGTGGGTTGATGTAAGTATTGATAGGGCACCGGCACTTTATTATACAGTGGGTCGATGTAAGTGTGGACAGGACACCGGCACTTTATAATACAGTTGATCGATGTAAGTATGGACAGGGCACCGGCACTTTATTATACAGTGGGTCGATGAAAGTATGGACAGGGCACCAACACTTTATTATACAGTGGTTCGATGTAAATATGGACAGGGCATGGGCACTTTATTATACAGTGGGACGATGTAAGTATGGACAGGGCTCCGACACTTTATTATACAGTGGGTCGATGTAAGTATTGATAGGGCACCGGCACTTTATTATACAGTGGGTCGATGTAAGTATGGACAGGGCACCAGCACTTTATTATACAGTGGGTCGATGTAAGTATGGACAGGGCACCGACACTTTATTATACAGTGGGTCGAAGTAAGTATGGACAGGGCACGGGCACTTTATTATACAGTGGGTCGATGTAAGTATGGACAGGGCTTCGACACTTTATTATACTGTGGGTCGATGTAAGTATTGATAGGGCACCGGCACTTTATTATACAGTGGGTCGATGTAAGTATGGACAGGGCACCGACACTTAATTATACAGTGGGTCGATGTAAGTATGGACAGGGCACCGGCACTTATTATACAGTGGGTCGATGTAAGTATGGACAAGGCACCAGCACTTTATTATACATTGGGTTGATGTAAGTATGGACAGGGCACCGGCACTTTATTATACAGTGGGTTGATGTAAGTATGGACAGGGCACTGGTACTTTATTATACAGTGGTTCGATGTAAGTATGGACAGGGCTCCGGCACTTTATTATTCAGTGGGACGATGTAAGTATGGACAGGGCACCGGCACTTTATTATACAGTGGGTCAATGTAAGTATGTACAGGGCACTGGCACTTTATTATACAGTGGGTCGATGTAATTAGTTTTAGTTATGATAACTCACTTTTGTTTTGAATGCCTAGTTAAATAGAAATGTTTATCTAATATATGTTAATTTAGCAGACTTATTAACCCTTTACCACTAAGACATATATTTTAATGTCATAAATACATACCTGCTATCCCTAGCTATACCTCCCCAGGTGGGTTAGCTTCTCCAGAAATCTTCAAGTGCCGGAATTCGGCCACCTCTCCTTCTAAAAACAGATTCAGGTTAAACATAGTACAATGTAACCTAACCGGAAATCAAGAACCGTAACTCATCTTACTTTTCTGGACAACACACCGTGCAGATCGCCATATTTTATCAGCTTTATATTTGGACTTTTAGTTCAATTCTGCGTGGTGGAATTGGGTTTGAAATTGATGAATTGTATAATTTATCGTTTCTGCTTCATTCAGAAATCTTTTCTTGTTTAATTTTGTTGATAATTCATTGTTTTTCACTTTTTGCCGGGTTTTGCATGTGCTTATGATTTGAGCACGAGGATTTTGTGATTTTTGTCAACAAGTTATTGACAATTTTGTACAATGTAAATACTTTGTTTAACTGATTATTTCACTTATTTTGTTCTTTTTATATTGTTTTCTTACGCGGATTCTCTTCTTTTTCTACTTTCAGAATAAGAATGAGTTTACAAACTAGAGGTTTGTGTGGGCATATTAAGGCTTCGTGGGATTCCCACAAGACTTGTTTGAACTTAAATGCTCTGTTTGTAGTGCGTAAGACGATGCGATGTGGCAGAAAGCAATCCGTCGCAGAACGTTTCTTGCAGAAAACGTACAGATGAATCTTCATCAGATGAGAAATTCCCGGTGACTTTGCAGCAGACGTCAGATGATCAATTGCAGCATCAGTCATGATGGCATTGGTCAAGATCGTGTTCTTTTATACAATGACAGAATGTTTATCATTTGCCATTGTGTGCAATAATGATTTTACTTTCCATATGACAATCTGTTTTGAATAAAACTTTGTTTAATTTACAATCTTCGGCAGTCGTATTATAGGTTATAGGTACTATTGACTTTCTCTTTTACAATAATAATATAAGAATGTTTATTATTTTCATTATGGGCAAATAATGATTTTATGTTTTGATGATAATCTGGTCTGTGACCAGTTTTATTGTTGAATATGTTTTGCTCTTGTCTTTCATATAATCGACTACATGATGGTCGCAGATACAAGAGTGGATTAATACCCGGTGACTTTGAAGACCACAGATGACACATTGCAGACATCAGTCACCGGGTATCAGGCAGGATGGCGATCGAACTTTACCATCGGAAAGTCGATCAACATCAGACCTTATGGCGACAACCGTCAACCGGTCTTTGCCTGATGGCATTGGTCAAGAACATCGACCAATGCAAGACCAATTGGCAACCGCCATACGGTCATTATCCGGTGATTACGCTGGTCATTTCATGACCGGTTCGTCACCGGGTACCGGACCGGTCACCGGGGACCGGTCCGAACTACGACCGGTCACCGGGGACTGGTCCGGTCACCGGTCCGACCCACCGGTCAACAGAGACTGGTCCGGTCACCGGTCAGTGTCACCGGTCACCGGTCAACATTGACCGGTCCGGGCACCGGTCACCGGTCAGACCCACCGGTCACCGGTCAACAAAGACCGGTCCGGTCACCGGTCAGAAACACCGGTCAACGGAGACCGGTCCGGTCACTGGTCAGACCCACAGGTCACCGGTCAATAGAGACCGGTTCGGTCACCGGTCCGAACTACCGGTCACCGGTCATATGTTACTGATGACCGGTCCGGTGACCGGTCACCGGTCAGTACTACAGGTCACCGGTCAACTGACCGGTCACCGGACACCGGTCAACATGCACCGATCAACAGTTGCTAGTCACCGGTCAACGATCAGAAACAGACGTTCGTCTTCATCGGATTATTCCACTTCTTCGTCGTCGAATGCACATTCGTCGTCGACTAGTTCCGATGATAGAGGTAGACGTCGGACACGCTCTTATTCATCGAGCAGTTCTCATTCACGTCATCGTTATGATCATCATCGATCATCACGGAAACGATACTCGAGGAGACGTTATTCCCGTCGTAGCCGTTCTAGCTCTGGGCGTCGTAGCCGTTCTAGATCTCGGCATCACAGGAATCAAGGTCGTACACAAGCTTAACTGAAGCATTGTCGTTCCAACTTTTATTACCGGTCACATTACTGTCCTAATTCTGATAGTAATGTCGCCATACCCTATGCACCAGTTTCCAGTATGATGTCAACACATGTTGCAGTGACTGATCAGATTTCACAGCCCTTCAATTCTGGTGTTCATCTCACCACAACGGTTGTTTTATCTGCACCGAGGGTATCTACTACTATTCCTTGTCGGAAACCCCCGGCTACTACACCGTCTATGCGTGACACATGGGTTCAAGATCCCTTTGGAGATTATGTACCTGTCACTTCTGATAATTCACCGTCTATTTCCGGCTTAAATTATCAGTGTGTTTACTTTGCGGATAGTCATTCTTCGATACCGGAGAATCATCATTTGGTGCAAGATAATTCTCCTATCATTCCTACCACTGACTACGGACGAGAATTGGCAACATCATTCACCGGGTATAGGGCAAGATGGAGAATGTACTATGCTAACTTCGTTAGAAAGTCGATCAATATCACACCATATGGTGACAACCGTCAGCCGGTTTATGCCCGATGGCATTGGTCAAGGACTACGACCAATGCCGGACCATTTGGCAGCCGCCATACGGTCATTGCCTGGTGACAACACTGGTCATAGCATGACCGGTACGTCACCGGGTAACTCACCGGTCTATGGCACCGGGGACCGGTCCGGTCCGGTCCGTGGTACTGGTCACCGGTCACCTGGGCCGGTCCGGTCACCGGTCCGTGGTACCGGTCCGGTCACCGGTCAATACAACCGGTCACCGGTCAATACTACCGGTCAACGGTCAATACTACCGGTCACCGGTCATCGATCAAGAAGAGACATCGATATTAATCGTAGGATTATTCATCCTCTTCATCTTCAAAGGCATCTGGGTCGTCAACTAGTACCGACAATATATGTAGACGTCGTACACGATCTCCTTTATCGAGTAACCCTCATTCACGGCGTCGATTTGATCGATACCGATCATCTCGAGACTCTAGGAGACGTTACTCTACGAGACGTCGCTCCCATTGCATCCGATCTATTTCTCGGCTTCGTAGGTATGAGCTCGTCATCATGCTTCACGTAGACAGTCTCGCTCTGACTACTCGTATCTTACACATTACTATCGTGTCTCGGATTGTAATGTTGCGGTACCCTATGTACCAGATCCAGTTTCCAGTTTAACATTAAAAAATGTTGCTATGACAGGTACTACTTTGCAGACTTTGTCGTCTGGTGTTTTTCTCACCACTACAGATACTTACTCTGCTCTACGGATATCGGCTACGCTACCTTTTCGGGTACCTCGTTTTCCGGCACCGTCGAATCCGGACACGTAAGGGCTTCAAGATTCGTCTGGGCAATTCGTAGCGATCAATCCTAATAATTTACCGGTTTTAAATATCAGATGGTTGATTTGGTGGATGGTCATTCATCATTATCAGATACTCGCAATCTGGTGCATGATACTAGGTCTAGTATTTCCAATTATGTTTCCGCTGAGTCTTTGCACACTGCTGGTGTTGTAGACAATGAGGCCGATTCAGAGGCAGATTCCAATGATGTCACGGATCAATATTTGTCATCAATTAATCGGATTTATGAATGATATTTCAAAATCTTGGTGATGATTATTGCCCAAGACCTGCGGAGATGTCTACTAATTCGACGATCTCTATCACGGGAAATTATTCCGTACATTTGATTCCAACAGCCTTTCTAAGGATGCTTCTCGCATTGATACACGCCTTCCTAGTGGTTCTACTGTCTTATAAGTATTTCAATCATTGGAATTAGCTAATAAGACATTCCAAAACGAGGAGAACTGTGGTAAGTGCCTTAGGATTTATCTGATCCTAAGCATAATGAACGGACTAGAAGCTACAAACCTCTCAGTTTGTTGGAAATGGTCTCCGGACAATCTGTTATCACAGATTCCAATTCTTCCGGAGTTAATACCACATCTTCAATGGTGGCTAGACGAGTAGACTCTCTTGGCAGGAGTGCTCCTTCTTCCTCCGCAACCGTCTTTGTATCTTATGACGGACGCGATCAAGGAAGGGTGGGGTGCTCATCTGGAACCACTCAGTCTGACAGTTTTGGGGTTGTGGTCTCATCAGGAGTCACATCTACATATCAACAATCTAGAAATGCGAACGGTCTTTCTAGCTGTATCTCATTTCCAGTCACATCTTCGAGACTCTTGTATATGATGTCAACAGACAACACATCAGTTGTGACTTACATTCAGGCACAGGGGGGAACACATTCTCACTCCCTGTATCTGGAAACCAAGTGGTGTCTAGACTAGAAATTTTCTTGACAAGAGTATTGCACATCAACATCTTGAAAAGCAAGCATTCTTTTTTAAGCTGTTTTTCTTTAAAAAAAACATGTTCGTGATTCCTTTGTGACGGTTTCAACTTACACACATCGGTCGTTGTTTACTTCCAGACACAGAGGTGAACATTTTATCACTCTTGTGTCTGGAAACCAGGAACTTTTTCATTCTTTGCAAGAACATCAAAATTTCTCTATCGTCTTACACATACCAGGTCGTCTCAACACCCTGATGGACGTTTTGTCTTGTAGTTCTTTCTGTCGAATTAGTTTCCGTTGGATTTAATGAAATATAATTTGCGCATGCGCGGCAGTATTTTTACAATTGCGTGGATGTATAGACCGTTCCATAATCGATAAATTGACCGCCGCCATATTGTCAGTCACGTGACTGTCCGCCATTACACTGCTGCTAACTTGTGCGAGTCTGCGATTCCAAAAGCCAAAGACGTAGAGAATACCCGCTTCACCGTTGTCGGATAAATAAATTACTTAATGAATTAATGTGAGGCGATTATCACATTTTTGTTGTTTAAATGATTGTTTGAAGTTGAGATTGATTGTTACAAATAAAATGTTTAAAATGCTTTCGTGTATTTGTTTTTGTTTATCTGTAATCAAGTGGTAATCATCGGCGAAAATTTGCTGGTTCAGTCGCTCATACTATGTCTTTGATAAGACTTGTTACTTTTAACGTTTCACAAACAATTCACGCATGTATTGTTGTGTTGATTTTAATAGCCGCAACATCAAGCAGATTATATTTTTTTATTAATACTTATAAAAGATTCTCGCGCAATTAATTACCGCTAATTGTTTGTAATTTATCTCATTTGGTAAAAATCTACATTCCAAAATCATTACATATTATATTAAGTATGATATTATTGATACGCCTTCCATTATTTTTCTTGTTCTAACTGATATCAGAGATAAAAAATTGTGGTTTGGATTTATATTTTTTTCTTAGATGGAATTTTGTCACGTTAAAAAACGAGCTTTTTATCATGAGAGAGTGATATTGATCTTGACGACCTTTTATGTGATTATTCGGAAGATGAAGAGAATGCGATCTATGTGATATATCTATATTTTCATCTTTGAATCATTTAACAGCTATTTAATTGTATTTTATAGGTCTTAAAGTAACGCAAAACATATGGATAACGACACCAAATGTTTAGTCAATTAATCCACACACAAAAACTCCGATAAAAAAACACCTCAATAATATTTCAAAAAAATATTATAAAGCGCCAAACGAATTTATTAATACATTTATTTGCAACTTTAAAAACGCGGCATAAGCATCAAATTAAAGATTATCTGAAGACTGAAAGGCCGACAATTTCACACAATAAAGAGCTCTATGCATAAGCCGTAATATTTTTTTTGCAGAAAAGCTTCAATAAATTACAATAGTAATACATCTAATTATAAAAATATAATTATCAATGGCATGAGGACGCTAGTGTGATAAATAAATGAGTGTTAGAAAGTGTAAGGAGTGCTTTGAAAATAAACATACTACAAAGCCATATTAAAAGCAAAGGACATGACAGTATTTACATGTAATTTTAATTTGATGGGTTTTGTACAAAGAATGACGCTATTGAGGAATATTAACATACAACTGAAAAAAACACAACTTCATATGATGCAAATTGAACTGTGTACTCATGTATATTGAAAACTCGTTACTAGTGAGTATGAGTGACACATATCTAACATTTTATTTATATACATATATATTTTTTTAAATATTTTTTACCTCTGTTTGGTGTCAAATGTAATTTATTGTTTTATGATATCGTTCGTGCATTGCCGTAACATCAAATCTTCATACGGAATGACGTAGTTTTAATTAACCGATACCCGCTAAATACGTTAAATGTTTTATTTTTATATTTTTTTTAAATACTTTATTTTTTCATAAATTAAACGGGCTAGTATCTTTACGGTGAACAATTTCTGATATTCTATATTGGACATAACTTTTAATTTGTAAAATATGTAACATATCTTATTTACGCAACTGTTAAGTATGTCGGAGGTAAATTATCTTACCAAATGACTGCTTAATACTACCAGGAAGATGAGACATGGTGGCATCATCAATTGTGTTTAATGACCAGATTGTCATCTGCCACCCAGTGTGGTTTATGACACCATGTGGTTAGTTAAGTCTGGACAATATCTGATCAAAACGAGATAATCGGATTATGCAGAGCAAAGGGGCAATTAAACACTGGAATGCAAAGGCATACACGATTTAAAGATTGATGCAAATAATCAAATGAAAAATATTGCATTTAATTTAATTAAATGCTTTTTTTAATTTGTCAATGTGTTAGTTTTCCAAGACAACCAAGACCATGTAATGACGGCCTTAGAATTTAGAAAGAAATTCATCCGTTGAATAATCGGTGCTATCTTTTATATGTCACCGATTGTAAAGCAGCAGTGTAATGGCGGACGCGGAGAGAATTCAGGGGAGATAATTATGTAATGACTAAATTATGGAACGGTCTATATGGTAAGTTAATCGAAGAACGTTGTTATCATTGAACGCTAATAATAAGCGTAATGCGATCGTAGATCGCAGTGTAATACTGAACAACGTCAATAATGCATTTCACAGAAATCGATTCAGCAGGGTGTGCGATATACATTCGTCCACTTGACATAACTGGAAATATCTTGTCTTCTTGGTGAGTTTTTGCCATAATTTCATGGAAACTAATTAATGAACCATGGGATTATGGTTTTACGACCTTTTTAAGTCTCCTGTACAATTATTTTCAGGAAACTTCTTCACAGGTCAATTTCATATCTCAGAGAGACATATTTATACTGATCCAAGCTATGAAACGTCAACATTATGTTTTTCGTTCATTTACCTTCTTAAGGGGTTTTGACTTGTGTTATTGGGTTGCTTAATGAGCTTCCTATGAACCTTTTTTCATCGGGCTTATTAACAGTCCCAATATATATTTTAAGACTGTTTTCCGTCTTATTATGGCTTTTACCATACGGATCTGTAATTTTGTTATGTCAGCCAGGATTCCTTGCTTAAAATCAACTCCTCTCTATGGCTTCTACCCTTCAAAGTTCCAAATCTTTCTAATACTTGTGGACAAGAAGATGATGATAGACTTCTTTGCCCAGTCAGGGCGTTAAAATTCTATCTAAAGAGTAAAGTCTATTCGAGGTTCTCGTAAGAGACTTCATTCCGTTAAAAGGGGGATGTGTCTGAGGCTTCGAATTTTTGTTGGGTAGCCTCGACTATTAAGAAGGCGTATTCATCTCTCTCATCTAGGGATTTATCCCTTTTTAAGATTAGACCGCATGAATTAAGAGCTCTTTCGGCTTCGTGGGCGTAAATTAATAATGTTCCACTTTCTGAAGTGCTTCAAGCTGCTTTCTGTAGGAATCCAACCACCTTTTCCTCATTCTATCTTCGTTCTCTTGAGTGTCAACAGGACAATTTATATATGTTGGGTCCTTTTGTGGTTGCTCAAACAGTAGTTTCTTCCATGGCGTAATGTACTGGTCCTATTCAGAAACTAAGTACAATACTGTACTAACGAAGATTGTATGAGGACACATTTCTACTATCTGTGGCTGAAAAACCGGATTATTGGTTTTTGCTGTGATGGGAAAATATAACGATAACCTCCCGCCACAGCCACAAAATCAGCTAGGGATAGCAGGTATGTATTTATGACATTCAACAAATTTTCTCAAATAAAATTCATTTTAATTATTAAAAACTTACCTACTATCGGTAAGTCCCACCTCCCAACCCCGCTCATCGTTTTATATTTATATAATTGTATAAAAAGTAAGATGAGTTACGGTTCTTGATTTCCGGTTAGGTTACATTGTACTATGTTTAACCTGAATCTGTTTTCAGTAGGAGAGGTGGCCGAATTCCGTCACTTGAAGATTTCTGGAGAAGCTAACCCACCTGGGGAGGTAAAGCTAGGGATAGCAGGTAAGTATTTAATAATTAAAATGAATTTTATTTTAGAAAATTTGTTTTGATGCATGTATGGTCCCTTAGAAAGATAAATTTAATTTAAGACCTTTATTACTAAATTCAAGTTTTAAAGGCTTCATTTCCAATACTTAGATACTGGAGAGCAGCAAACAGCATAAAACCTGAACAGACTGCGAGTTACACGCAGGCTGTTCTGGTTTTATGCTGTTTGCACATAGCCATATTCACTTTGCTTTTAAGTGGGAAAGGGTTAAGGGCTCACTGTACTGTGTCTCATGCATCTGTGTTTTCATCACAGTTGATAAGCGTTGCTTATGCTACACTATGACCACAGACTGGTGTCAGTGCACTGGAATATTACACAGAGTTGCCGGGGTCGGGGACAAAAAGAATGTTAAACAAGGCCTTTAAAATGGCCTTTGTGAACATGCATGTATGCTGACATCCTTACTTGTTCTTTTGTTGTTGTTGGTTTTTTAGCTCGGCTGTTTTCGGAGAAAACTTGAGGTATTGTCATAGCAAGCTCGTCGTGTTGTGTCCTCTGCCGTCCGTGTCGTGCTAAAACCTTGACATTTTGTTAACCTTTTGAACATTGATTCTAAAATAAAAGTGCTTCCACTTACAACATAACATTGATTCTAAAAATGAAAGTGCTTCCACTTACAACATTGAAACTTAATATGTAGCTGCACATTGATGAGTTCTATACGCCACACCCATTTTTGGGTCACTAGGTCAAATGTCAAGGTCACTGTTACCTCTAAACAATTATTTTTTTAATCTGACAAGCTTTCATTTATTCAAAACTGCACCCGCAGCCGAGCGTTGGCGCCCGTTATGCGGTGCTCTTGTTTTTTTAGCAGTATTTAATTCATATCACAGGGGTCAGTTAACAAACTCACACTCACACATATTTATACCAGCAAATGACAACTCCCCTTAGCTTGGCCTCCTTTGATCAGAGGTACTGAGATAATGGCTGTAGAAAGTATTTGTTTACCAATATCCCAAAAAGTTAGCAGGGCTAGTGATAGAACCCAGGATCCGGTAATTTCATATCATGCACTCTACCAACTGAGCTAGCAGGCCCAAGTCTACTCAGTTTATCCCACATTGTATCATGTAATGTTGTCAATGCAGGCATTTTGTAATATTATCCACTTAAAAGTATCATAAGCCTTATGATTATTGATGAGCTGTTTTCATATTAAATGCTTTAATATGTAATTTCATCAAATGTCATTTCACCACAGAACGGCTGGAGATTCGAGGGAGATGGTTATCCCACAATTCCAGAGCTCGTAAATCATCAGTATGCGAGCAGGAAACCAGTCACAAATAAATCTGGAACCATCCTGTCAAACCCGATACGTCGAGAATCGTGGGAGCTCAACAACGACGACATCTTACTTGATACCAAAATAGGCAACGTAAGTGGAACAATTCATTATAAACCTACACTGAATATTTCTTTCATTATTTTGGCATAGGTAGCATGAAACGGTTCACTTCAATCAATCAATCAATTGCACAAAATAAGATTCAGTATTTTTACAGTTTTCTTTATAGTACAATATGCTTGTAATATTAGATCTATGATGTTCATTTAAACAAAAAAGCCCTTAGTTTGTTTTAAAGCCTCGTGAGAAGGTGACCTAGCCTTCAAACATGTGGAAAAATAGCATTCACAACTTTTTACTGATAGGAGCAAGTGTCACGAAAAAGGGAAAACTGCATAATTTTATGAGATTCTTTGAGGAGACGAAATCATTATTTTATTCCTATAGATATTCTTAACAAAATCTGGTAACTGAATAGTGTAATAACATATCACAAAATCAAGTCTTACCTCGTTGCATGGACTCGTCCTTTGCCAAGATATATGAAAAATTTCAAAATTTGTGTCCCTTTTTTGTGTGTTGACCAGTCCAGTTTAGTCGCAGGTGATATCAACAAGTAGAAAATGATATCAATAAGTAGCAGGTGATATCAACAAGTAGCAGGAAATATCAACAAGTAGCAGGCAATATCAACAAGTAGCAGGTGATATCAACAAGTAGCAGGTGATATCAACAAGTAGCAGGTGATATTAATAAGTTGCAGGGTGCAGCAACATGCTTTTTAGCTCAAGGTCTGTCCTATTTCAGGTATTGTTTTATTGAGAGATAATTATTTCTTACTTATTTTAGGGTAACTTTGGTGAGGTGTTTAGAGGAGTCTATCGAAGGTCAGGTGAAACTGTCGCAGTGAAAATCTGCAAAGATACGCTTTCGGAGGACCAAAGAAAGAAGTTCCTGATGATGGGACGAATATTGAAGCAGTATGATCACCCGAACATCGTGAAGTTCATTGGCATTGCAGCCCAACGTCAGCCTGTGATGATTATAATGGAATATGTAACAGGCATGTGAAGTCAATGTATTCAAAATTTGAAAAAAAGCTTCTGAACTACATTTATGATGATGATTGACGGATCTTTGTGAAACTTGTTCACACTAATTTTGCTTATGATATTTCGACGGAGTTCTAAACAGAGTCATGTTGAATAATAAAATAAAGAAAAATCATGTGAAAACTCTTAAGAGTTCAATTTTGTGCAAAATCTTCATGAAACTTGTTTAGATCAATGTTTCCCAATTATATCTCAACCAAATTAAACATAAGGTCACATGTTCATGTTAAAGAAAAAGCTTGTTAACACTTAAGATGCCTCATTAATTTCCAAGTCTTCATGAAAGCTTTTCAGAACATTTGCCCCAAATATAATTCAACAGAGTGTGTAAATGGGTACGCGGTGTTATAAAATAGGTTGCTAGGTCAAAATAAAATAAAAGAATAAAACACTTGTAGGCCATATTTTTTGCCCAATATGCATTAAACTTGATCTGAACATGTGTTTTAATGATTTCTTTGCTTATCGAGTAGTAGGCAAGCATTAAGCAGATTTCTGTGCTTATACATGTATACGATAAAATTCCAGTGGAACAAATGATGATACTAAAACTATGGATACTTTGTTACTTTTAAAGTTTCTGAAAATCAGTGTTCATTTTGCTGCAGTTTCTAGTTGGTTTGGTATTTTTTCATTTGACAAATATTTTTCTCTAGTTATTGTATAAATAAATACTCCATTTATTTGACTAAAATAACAAGGTTATTGTCCCCTAACGTTGAAACTGGAGGGGACTTATGGTTTGCGCTCTGTCAGTCTGTCTGTCAGTCTGTCCGTCAGTCTGTCCGTCACACTTTTTTGAATCCTGCGATAACTTCAAAAGTTCTTCATATTTTTTCATGAAACTTAAAATATGGATAGATGGCAATATGGAGATTATGCAAGTCATTTCATTTTGTTCCTACGTCAATAATTATGGCTGCTATGGCAACAAATAAAAACACAAAACATTCTGACAATGGTGGAGTTTCACCGGTAGGGGACCATATTCCTTGGCAATCTCTTATTATTTCCAATATGTTAAGAAAGAGCAAGTAAAATTTCTAATAACGTGGATATTTTTCTTTGAATGTTTATGTAAACTTCTGTGTTTAGGTGGTGCCTTATTGGATTTTCTACGTAAATATGGCAAGAGACAATCTCGGTTGCAGGCGGCTTGCATGTGCCTGGATGCTGCAAACGGAATGGCATATCTCTCAGAGAAAGGTTGTATACACAGGTGAGTTGGTGGTGAAAGTGGTGTTGGTTGTCATGATGGTGATGATGACGACGGTTATAATGATGATGACGGTTATTTTGATAATGTTCATGGTTATGATGGTGATGATGATGATGATGATGATGATGATGTTGACGACGGTTATGATGATAATGGTGATGACGACGACAGTGATGATGATGATGATGATGATGATGATGATGATGATGATGATGATGGTGTAGATTATGATGAAGACTATGATGATGATAGAGCTGATGATATGATGAATAAGAGTTTGATTATGATTATGTTGCTGTTGATGATGTTGTTCGGAGAAAACCTGAGGTATTGTCATAGCCAGCTCGTCCTGTCGTCGCCGTCAGCTAAAACCTTGACATTTTGTCAAGGTTTTGAAGATTGGCTCTAAAATCAAAGTGCTTCAATCTACAACTTTTAAACTTAATATGTAGCTGCACTTTGATGAGTTTTACATGCCACACCCATTTTTGGTCACTAAGTCAAAGGTCAAGGTCACTATGACCTTTAAAAAAAATAATCTGACAAGCTTTCGTTTATTCAAAACTGCACCCGCAGCCGAGCGTGGCACCCGTTATGCGGTGTTCTTGATATAATTATTATGGTGATGCAAATGGTGATAATTATAGCAGAAATCAGTGGTGGTGGTGCTACTTAATATAAGGAATAAGGTACTTTTGTTGCTGCTTCTGCAGCGAATTATGATTTATCCTCCAGAGACCTGGCTGCCAGGAACTGTCTGGTGGGTGACAATCACGTCGTGAAGATTTCAGACTTTGGCATGCCGAGGGAGGGGCAGCAGTACACACTTTCCGATGGCATGAAGCAGATACCCATCAAGTGGACCGCACCCGAGGCCTTAAACTATGGTAAATTAGTGGGTCCGGGCTTAGATGCTATAGCCAAGGCTGTGAACTATGGTAAAGGAGTGGGTCCAAGCTTAGATAATATAGCCAATGCCTTGAACTATGGTAAATGAGTGGGTCCGAGCTTAGATGCTATAGCCAAGGCTGTGAACCATGGTAAAGGACTGGGTCCCAGCTTAGATAATATAGCCAATGCCTTGAATTATGGTAAATGAAAGGGTCTGAGCTTAGATGCTATAGCCAAGGCTGTGAACGATGGTAAAGGAGTGGGCCCCAGCGTTAATGATACAGCAAATGCCTTGAACTGTGGTTAATGAGTGGGTCCGAGCTTAGATGCAATAGCCAATGCCTTGAACTATGGTAAATGAGTTGGTGAGGGCTTAGATGCTATAGCCAAGGCCTTGAACTATGATAAATGAGTGGGTCTAAGCTAAGATGTTATAGTCAATGCCTTGAACTATGGTAAATGCGTTGGTCCAAGCTTAGATGCTATAGCCAATGCCCTGAATTATGGTAAATGAGTGGATCCAAGCTAAGTTGCTAAGCCAATTCCTTGAACTATGTTAAAGGAGTGGGTCTAAGCTTAGATGCTATAGCCTATGCCTTGAACTATGGTTAATGAGTTTGTCTGAGCTTAGATGCTATAGCCAATGCCTTTAATGATGGTAAATGAGTGGGTCCGGGCTTAGATGCTATAGCCTAAGCCTTGAATATGGTAAATGAATGGGTAAGGGCTTAGATGCTATAGCTTAGGCCTTGAACTATGGTTAAGGAGTGGGTCCAAGCTTAGATGCTATAGCTAAGGCCTTGAACTATGGTTAATGAGTGGGTCCGAGCTTAGATGCTATAGTCAATGCCTTGAAATATGGTAAAGACTTGGGTCTAAGCTTAGATGCTATAGCCAATGCCTTGAACTATGATAAAAGAGTGGGATCGAGATTAGATGCTATAGCCAAGGCCTTGGGATTATGGTAAATGATTGGGTCCAAGCTCAGATGCTATAGCTAAGGCATTGAACTATGGTAAAGGAGTGGGTCAAAGCTTAGATGCTATAGCTAAGGCTTTGAACTATGGCAAAGGAGTGGGTTCAAGCGTAGATGCTATTGCCAATGCCTTGAAATATAGTAAATAATTGGGTCCGAGATAAGATGCTATAGCTAAGTCCTAAAACTATGGTTAAGGAGTGGGTCAAAGCTTAGATGCTATAGCTAAGGCATTGAACTATGCTTAAGGAGTGGGTCCAAGCTTAGATGCTATAAAGTAAGCTTGAAATATGGTAAATGAGTGCGTTCGAGCTTAGATAGTATAGCCAATGCCATCAACGAAGGTAAATGAGTGGGTCTAAGCTAAGACCATAGTCAATGCCTTGAACTATGGTTAATGAGTGTGTCTGAGCTTAGATGCTATAGCCAATGCCTTGAACTATGCTAAATGAGTACGTGTATATACAATGCCTTGAACTATGGTAATGGAATGGGTCTGAGCTTAGATGCTATAGCCAATACCTTGAACTATGGTAAAGGAGTCATTTCAAATGTAAAAAATTATAGCCCATGTATTTGAATTTAAATCAATCTGTTTGGTCATCATTAGTACCTTGAGAAATAATTTTAAAATATTGTTAAATAGACGTAACAGCAGTATTGAAAAATTGAATACTTGGGATATTTCCTGATGAAAAGCAGAAAATGTGATTAAATACTAAAATAACATTCGATATAGAGGTGTTGATTATAAACATACTTATTTCTTTTGGCAAATACAGTGTACAGTCTAACCTGTCAATAAAGACCACTTTAGGGATTTGGTCGTTGTGGTCTTTGTTCACAGGTGGTCTTTATTCGCAGGGTCGATTGAAACTTTGCAAAATATGCTAGTAGGATTTTATCAGGTACCTTATCTATGTATGTGCTCTATTGCTTAAATGGTTGAATACTAATGCATGTATAATGTCATAAAGGATTAAAAACACAGTTTTGATTTTATATTTATTATTTCATTTTCCTTATGTTTTTATTATTTATTTCATTAATCATATCATGTATAAATAACTATTGACATATGTGAATATGTACTTGAACTGACAATTCCGTATCGATTATCTTTGCACGTCATATCACGGAGAAATTTAAGAAAGGAATGAATATCAAAATGTATGTTTGTAATTGGCATTGTAATTGTAACGAAACCGTAAATTTCCTAAATGAGTTGATGAAAGCCCCAAACTTTTGTTTGATATTTTCGGCAAATAGTACATTAATCACGAGTCACTAAAATACAAAGGCAACTTCTTACACTTTCGACAAACTGATAAATGCATATAAGAAGCAGGCGGCTACCAATTAGCAATGTGTGTTAAGTAAACAAACAACTGCTATCGAGTGCAGTCAACTTTCACTTGCCAATATCTTCATAGCGACCGACGAGTCTACTGGTTAGATGTTTATCACGTGACTATCACAGCGTCATGGTGGCCATTTTTGTTATTGAAAGTTGCGAAATCGTTGATTGCTATGATTGAAGTGGTCTTTGTTAGGTATCCAAATGGACATTTGGGAATGTAAAATGGCGGTCCTTGGTCTTTGTTCGCAGGTGGGCTTTATTCGCAAGTACAATATATAGTGAAATCGTTTGGGAGGAAATAGTTGTGGTCTTTATGGACAGGTGGACTCTATTAAAAGGTGGTCGCTGGGACAGGTTGGACTGTATATCAATCATGCACAATATTATGTAAAAAAGAATAGAAACGAAAGATAATAAGGTGTTTGCATTCATAGTAGTTTTACGATTTGATAAGTTACACCACGAAAGTGTAATTTTTTACATGGTTTGTTTGTTCATTTAATGGTGTTTTTTTTACAGTGAAGATCTATAAAGAGTAAATTTTAAAGTAAAGTATCATTTTAAGAATTCTATTCTTGTTTTCAGGCAAGTACACTACTATGTGTGATGTCTGGAGTTACGGTATCCTGATGTGGGAGATATTCTCAAACGGCTTGACACCATACCCTGGATGGACAAACGCAATAGCTCGGGACAAAGTTGAACAAGGTACAGTGCACATACAGTGTGCATATGAGCCGTGTTCTAGAGTTAAGTGTCATCCCAGATTATCCTGCAGTTGGCACAGGCTCATTAGGGAAATTTTCTGCCCAGACTGGAATTTTGTTTAGAAGAGACTTCCTTTCAACGAAAAATTTCACAAAAGCGGAAAGTGTCGACCCTGAATAGCCTGTGTGGGCTGCTAAGGCTTATCTGGGACAACACTTTACGCACATGCATTAAACCCTGTGTAGAAGAGCATTCTAATGTAATACTCTATTTGTATTCTATGCATTTTGCAAATTGCTCTGTAAATAACAAAACATACCACAAGCTATTTTGTGTCAAGTAAGTTTGTGCGATGTTGACATAAATTCCTGTGCTTATAATTAATACTATTGATGAAGGCAAATACTCAAATGTGTGTAGAATTTTAGAAATTGAAAAAAAAGGATTTACTTGTGCAATAACTTTTATTCAAGTTTGTCACAAGTTAACAATATTTTTCAAGACTTAACAAAACCGATGTTATCATGATGGACCTTTGTAAGCGAATAAGAAAGTATTTTAGCTACTTATATAATATGAAAAGAGAAAGAATTGTTCGCAGTTTCTCATATTTGAGTGTTAAAGTCATTAACATTTTGTTGATCAATATTTTTAGGGCTGAGTAATAGTAACTTGTCCAATTTAAATGTCCTGCTGTTTTCTAATTGCAATAAACAATAAATCAGTTCAAGTTAAGTATTTCTTGAACAACTCTCGATTGTTTTTAGCTCTGGTATGTTTTTGTGCCCCTGAAGGAGGGCATATAGTGATCGGACCGTCTGTCTGTCTGTCTTTCCGTCACACTTTGCATTTAGGTTTAGCATTTAGGTTTGGAAAAATGCTCATAACTTCTATGTCGCTTCAGATAGCAACTTGATGTTTGGCATGCATGTGTATCTCATGGAGCTGCACATTTTGAGTGATGAAAGGTCAAGTTCAATGTCATCTTTCAAGGTCAAAGGTCAAATATATGGCATCAAAGCGGCCCAGAAGGGGGCATTGTGTTTCATACAAACACATCTTTTGTTTTGTGTGTTTTAGTTATGGGTCTTTCTGTCTGTCTGTCCGTCTGCTGTCCGTCCGTCCATAAGTCCGTCTGTCTGTTCATCTGTCTGTCTGTAGACACAAACTTGTCTGCATAGTTAATCAATACTTTCAGTTTGCTGCATTAAAACTTGCAAGCATTGTTCTTTATGATATGAAATCGCGGGTTTGGAAATCGTATGGTCCTATGTTATAAATGATGCAAGTAATGCCACGTCTTTTAATTAGATATTTTGAATCATTAATATTGTTACTTGAGACTTAATAAGCAAATATATATGTACCTGAAACTAAAATATCCAGATGTGTTATATTTGGTATCTAGAATTGCTTATTGGTCCTGCACTTAGTTTCATCAAATCATCAAGTCATTACCATGGGGTCAAAAATAATTCAGCCCTAATGCAATGTGTAAAATGTCATCCCAGATTAGCCGGTGCTGTTGTCTTAGGCTAATCCAGGTCAAGACTTTCCACTTAAACTTCTTTGGTGAGAAAAGTCCTGTTAATTAAAAATATAAAAGTGGAAAGTGCAGTCCCTGTGAAGACTGCACAGGCAAATATGAAACAGTACTTTACGCACATGATTTAAACCCTTCTTACCCGAACAAGGCTCATTTATATGCACTTGTCAGAATGGAGATTAAAGTAGTATCTTTTGGATGTGGACACATATTTGAATTCAGTTGTGGTCAACTCTTTTAATTTTAATTAATTAAGTAAAGGTATTTAAGGATAAAATGTAAAGGATGCCAAAAAATTGTGAACACTTCTCTCTAAGATGCTGCAATAAGATACAAATTTAATTTCTCTGTTGTATTTTCCTAGGTTACCGAATGCCAGCACCCCAGGGCATACCGGACAGTGTCTACCAGCTAATGTTGAAATGTTGGGAAGCTAATCCTTCCACCAGAATTACCTTCCAAGAAGTTATTAAGACTCTGAAAAACTTGACAGAACATCCACCAAAAGGGGAAACTTGGAATTAACATTTAGCTGGGTGATGAGAAATGGAGTCACATATGACCACATTTTGCAGTTGCATTGGTCAGGCAGGGGTTTTTTGTAGAAAAAGGGGAAGACGCTGGACGCTGGGTAAAAGGGGAAAATCGAGCGCGGAAGAGATATATTTGGGGACAAATAAAAACTGTTCATTTCAATGTCTATAACTGGCCTACAGACTTCAGGGGTTTTTTTTAGTAAAAGAGGCATGTCTCTGACCTTTTTCGGCGTGCTGTATTAAGCCAGCTTTTCACCTGACCTGACCTTTGAAAGTGTCCAATAATATTCAAATAAAATTTCCCGCGGCTAGGTACGAATGAATACACTTCATTTATTCCATTGGCTGATTTGAGTATAACACCAAAACATTGGAAACATATCCGCGTCTTTGTAACACTGTGATACTGCATGAAACAATTTTATCTCTAATGATAAGGCTCAATAGATAGACAATTTAACAATCAATTCTCGACATAAATACAGCTTGTGCGTGCACCTTTTATTTTCAGAGAATTACCAGCGCAAAAGCGTTTATACTAAAGGCTATGTTCTCATATTTAGTACTTACTTCCATATTCATGTCAACATGTTAACATGTAAAAGTATAAAGAGCAGTGGAAGCGAGGCCTCACTTTAATGCATTGCATTTCAACCCGCGAGGTTTCGGGTCAATTCGCGGCCAGTGTGTGAAAGTCAGAGTTTAATACAGTTCATCACCGGAGTTCGCAGCCAGTAAAATAATCGTTATATAATAAAGACTCTATCCGTGAACTAGGTGACCTGGAATTTTCTTTAGAATAGAAATATGTTAAATGAAGATATTCAGCAATATAATTAAGATATGTCAATAATAGATTATTAATGTGTTTTCAACAATACAATGATAAATATTATTTTAGATTAATTAAACAATAATTATTCCACCATATTGACTATTGTATTAAGCATGAGCGCGATGATTCTCGATACTGTTAATAATCGAATCAAATAGCAATGCCCGACAAACCACTAAAACAGGTTTGTTCGAAGAACGCGCCTATAAATACGGATACTTCGCGTGATGCCGGTTGACTCATATATTTTAGTTTAACTCTCTGTATCTCAATACTGTCTCTTCTGCTTGCTGTCTCTTCAGCAAACCCAAAGGACCCCATTGGAAATAAGTGCTTGCACTTTCATGGGTTATCCTTGACCGCAAGGTCAAAATAAATACAACAACTACAACTTCCATTCTTCTTTTGGTTTTCTGTTTTGTATCTAAAGGTTTATGACCAGCAATATGTAATAATGTAAAATAAGCCGCGAAAACTCCGCGTAACATCCCTTACTGCGTGTGATGCAGCTAAGAACTGTACAGAAAAAGACATTCGCTATCATTGATCTCATTCATTGAACTATCAACGCCGTTTATCTTTCTTAAAGATATTTCTTGTTGTTCTTAAACACATGAACAAGTATGATATTAAAGTCAAAGTCCTAAATAAAGTTGCAGGGGTAGATCTAATAATGGGAAATATTTTCAACTGGGGCCGGGGAACGATGTCAATATTGTGATTTCAATTTCATGATGAATGGGTTGACGATCTAGATCTGTTACAGTATTGGAAGGGAAAGGTGCGGCAGCTGCCGATTGTAAACTTTCACTTTCACAATAATCCGACAGTATTAATCGATATTGATTACATGTACCTCCGAATCCTGCTGGGTTTCAACGGTTTTTGATGATTCATTCTTAAAAAATGCGTCAACGCAATTAATATTTTCCGAGTCCGAACGTTTTACTTTGTTCGTGTATGAACACCAATTGTGAGACTTTTTTCTGTTTTAACGTTTATATCTTGGCTTTCACATAACCCGGATTAAAATTCGACTGGTTTCCGGTAATTAATTGACGAAACACCCTTCTTGCGCAAGACCGGAATCCAGTAAAATAGTCACATGATTAATACGATTAGTTGCCCGGTTTCCATGACGTAATTTAAGAGCTATATATAGAATCACTGGGATTCCCAGATTTGAGTGTTCGTCGGGAGAGAGAGAGAGCGAGATCGTTGTACATGGTACAAATTGGATAAGTGTCGACTTCCCAAAAGAAAACAAACATTTCTTTGAGGGTAAAATATTATATTTTGGTGAAAAATTATATTTTTGGAGGGAAAATGGTAGTTTTAGGGGAAAAATTCTGGTAGGGGAAGACGCCGAATATCGGCGTCACTTTCTTAGTAAAAAAAACCCCTGTCAGGTGAATATAAACGAGTGAATGCTTGAGTAATACTGGAGTAAGTGGATGTCAATAAGATTGACTTGTATTTATTTGCAAGTTTGTTTGTCCATATATTTTCAGTAAGTGCTATTGGCAAACATCTTTAACATATAAAGGATATATGTATTTTAGAGTGTATTATTATGATGTTGGTAACTTATTTATTTTATATATCATTATATTCTTAATTAAATGATGGGGTATTTCCACCATAAAATACAAGCTACTGGATAAGAATTCCATATTTCACAATGTGAAATCCGTTTCCATATTCAATGGCTTAAAAGGCTGACTACTTTTATGTTTTAGAAATCGTTAGTATCAAATTTAAATTGTCAATTTAAAAAAAAATGGATTGTGTGAAATTTTGACATGGAAATTTATACAAGATGTCACAATTAATAATTCTTTCAAAATTGATATTTGGAAGTTGAGAAGTAAACACTTCGATTTGGGGTCTTTTGGTGAAACTTTCAGCTGTTTTGGACACACTTTGTGGATGTTCATCAAATAAACGGTGTTTAATCCTAGATGGGCGATTACTGCTGGCAACCAGGACATATGTGTGCATTGGTTGATCTTTCATGCTGTTGCAAAGTGTTTTTCAACTTGTTAAATCATCGTTGGATACCTTTTCTTTTGTTATAAATATAAGTATCTGTGCATCAGAACACCAAGCTCATGTAATACTCCTTAGGTATCCTGAATAGAAATGTTAACCGGATACAATTTAACAGTTTTTTCCCCACTATATCAATGAATGTTTAGGCATTTAAAGGTTCAATGTTGATTTTGTTACTTTAAATATCAAGAACTTTTGGATGTCATTTTAATGTGGATTCAAGATGATGTATACTTGAGAGATTTCAATGATTTAATCTCTTTGTTTGTAACTTTCAAGGTGTCAATCACAAATACTTTTGCATTTTATCACAATAGGTTTTTGCATTTTATGATATTGTTTAAGGTTCAGATTTTTTATTTTTGCTTTACTTGAATATTTCTGGTGAATAAAAAGCAAGTATAGCTATGTCAAAGACTTCTGTTAACATATTTCAGAATATATTGTCTAAAAGTCTTCCATATTGTTTCGCAAACATTTTACTGGTTACATATTCAGAAAAAAATTCCCTTTTAGAGACGGATGATTGTCTGCCTTATTTGTACTTATGAGCTGTGCTATGGGAAAAAGAGGCTTTATGCATGTGTGGAAAGTGTCAACCCAGATAAGCCTGTGCAGTCTGCACAGGTTACCGTTAATCAGGGACAAAACTTTCCAGCTAAAATGGTTTTTTGATAAAAAATAACCTTCCTTTAAACGAAAAATACCATACAAACGGATTCTTTACCCACCTGCAGTAATCCCAGTTTTCCCATAGCGTATACTTATACCATGTGCTTGCTACTATAGATGAGCTATGGTGTCCAAATATGGCATGTACTTTGGCATTTAGTTTTGAGATATTCCAACTGGAAAAAATACTTGAAATCATCTTTTGTATGGCTGTTCAATCATGAAGTTTGATTGTGGGCAAATGTTGTTTAAGTGGTGGTGTAAATAAATATGTGAAGTGTGTTATAGAAACTATATTCCACGTTGCCATAGATCGAGTTTTAACTATAAATCCTTTCTCCCCCAAAATGTTTGGTCAGACCCTTTGCACACAAGTTTTTGTCCTGCATTTGAGGGTTAAAATATATAACATGTTCAAAATTCAAATTTTTAAAGAAGTTCAATGTAGCAATCACATTATTATAAGATTATTTCCATGAAAATATATTTCCCATTTGCTATTGATATTTTTATAAACAAGTTAATAAGCATAATAATTTTACATAAATCTCAATAGTCCCATGACATTGCTCATTGTATGTGATTTTCTAAATGTATATTTTTTAAGCTATTTTCTAATGCCGTTGATTTAATAAACTAGTTATTTATATAAGCAATAAGTTACTTATCAATGTAATAATGTTGCTGAGAATGCATTGAATAATATAAATACATTTGTAATATTATTCAGCTGAGAAATTTGTGTTGAACATCTATAATTCTGTCATTAAGTATTACTTATGAATTGCTTCATACGAAAATGGATCTTATGCCATATGTGGACAGCGAGGCCCCAGACGAGCCTGCTCATTGGCACGGACTGGTCAAGACCTGCACTGCAACACCTTGTATGGCTTTATAGCATACAGGGTAGCTGCTGATCATGCTGTGCGACTTTGCAGGCTGGGATGGAGCTACACTGGGGGTTTATGGTATAAGACCCTTTTTTGCATGGCATGGATGATGTTTTACCTTATAATTGTTTTTATGTTATGTATTTCATATTGTCATTTTACCATTTTACCTTCAAAATAATGTCTATATGTTTCCCACTTTCAAGCTGTTTGGATAGTAATTTGTGCATTTATATCTGTGAAAGGCAATATGTGTAATGTTTTTATACGCTGAATAACAATAATGATAATAATATTTATATTATTATTTACAAAGGTTAATAACAAAGGTTGTATACAACATTACTATGCAGCAATATATTTATGTCTGTATTTTGTTTCGTTTACATTGAATATGACAATTTATTAGCACATATTTTTGAATGTTTTTATTTAAAAATGTTTCACACAATCTTTCATTGTCCCAACTTGGTAAAAGAAACTATGTTGTTATATACTCAGACTTTTAAAGCAGAGTTAAAAGATTAAGGCATCAAGAACATTAAATATGCATTGAATGGTTTAAATTGTATAATGATTGATTGCTGATCTTTAATTTTTTGTAATTTTTCATTTAAAAAATAGTGATATGTGAGTATATTATAAAATCTATTGTAGATAACTATTTTATTTGAAATTGTCACTAAAATATGACCTTAGTAAAAATGAGCCTTTATTATGTCCCATGATTTACACATTTCCTTGCAAGAAAGGCTTATACTTTTAATATAAGAGGCAAAAGTTAAAACACATGGCTGACTTGAATTTTGGTTAATTTTTAAGTTCTAATTTCATTTGTTTTACGTTAAAACATATTTATTATGACCCCTTCGAAGAAGAGGGGGTATATTGTTTTGCTCATGTCGGTCCGTCCGTATGTCCGTCCGTCCACCAGATGGTTTCCAGATGATAACTCAAGAACGCTTAGGCCTAGGATCATGAAACTTCATAGGTACATTGATCATGACTGGCAGACGACCCCTATTGATTTTGAGGTCATTAGGTCAAAGGTCAAGGTCACAGTGACAAGAAATAGTAAAATGGTTTCCGGATGATAACTCAAGAACGCTTACGCCTAGGACTCGCAGATGACCCCTATTGATTTTCAGGTCACTAGGTCAAAGGTCAAGGTCACAGTGACTCGAAATAGAAAAATGGTTTCCGAATGATAACTCAAGAACGCCTACGCCTAGGATCATGAAACTTCATAGGTACATTGATCATTACTGGCAAATGACCCCTATTGATTTTCAGGTCACTAGGTCAAAGGTCAAGGTCACAGTGACTCGAACCAGTAAAATGGTTTCTGGATGATAACTCAAGAACGCTTAAGCCTAGGATCACGAAACTTCATAGGTACATTGATCATGACTGGCAGATGACCCCTATTGATTTTCAGGTCACTAGGTCAAAGGTCAAGGTCACAGTGACAAAAACGTATTCACAAAATGGCTGCCACTACAACTGACATGGGGGGCATGCATGTTTTAGAAACAGCCCTCGTTTTGGATTGTTTTCTTATATATTCATATAAATGTATCCTTAACCACTCATTATTCTGATATTTCAATACGATGAAATTCTTATAAACATAGAACATTTGACCAACGTTTTGCTAAGAAAATGCAACCATTTATATTCGGTGAGTCAGAACTTGCTCTTTTCACAATTTGATGTGCCATTTTTAACAATCATTATATTTCTGTAAATTTTAAAATTAAAAAATGAGTTTGTAAATTGTAGATGGTGTTTCTGTTTATTTATCAAAATACACTAACAAAATATATGAAAAGCTGTGAAAGTATTACAATGCAGTATTTAAGTACATTAAGGACAAAATGATGTTCACAACATCTAATCGTTCACAACAAATAATCATGTACAAACTTGAGATTTTTTTTAGTTTGTAATTTTGGTGGATTGTATTTTTTCTACAGTTTTGATATTAGTTATGATTCGAACACATTTTTGTGCAGTTGACATGATAACTTTATTTGACAATCTTAAACACCATGAGACTTCAGAAACACTATGAGCAGAGAAATTCTTATTAGATTTCCAGTAATTTTATCTCAGAACAACCACCATTAACATAAAATAATTTAAACTGGAATCACTGCCTTGGAATAGTAAATTAAAAGAATTGGGGATTCAAGCCAGTTTGAAGGCTGGTCAAACCTCAACTAAGTACAGAATTAATCACAAAATAACACACTTCAATGATCTCAATTAAATGTACAGATGCAGGCGGACAATGAAAACATAGCTGTCAAAACATGAAGTGTGAATCAAACAGTTACCATTATAGACTCTTAGAATATTGTCAATCTATAAAAGTAAAGTAACGCTCTGAAGGCGTGCAAAAACATCATATGTTGTGGTTTGTTGATGTTTTTAACAACAATGATTTTTTTAGCTCACCTGATTGCTCAGGTGAGCTTTTGTGACCGGTCTTTGTCCATCGTCCGTCCGTTAACATTTATTCTTAAACACTCTAGAGGCCACATTTATTGTCCAATCTTCATGAATCTTGGTCAGAAGCTTCGTCCCAATGTAATCTCGGTCTAGTTCGAAACTGGGTCAAAATCTGGGTCACTAGGTTAAAAAAAAAGGAAAAACTTGTAAACACTTTAGAAGTCACATTTCATGCCAAATCTTCATGTAACTTTGTCAAAATGTTTGTCTTAATGATATGTTGGTTGAGTTTAAGTGGTTCCGGTCCGTTGAAAAACATGGCCGCCAGTCGGGGGGGGGGGCAGTTTTCCTTATTTGGCTATTATAGAGAAACCTTGTAAACACTCTGGAAGTCACAATTTTTGCCCAATCACATGGCTAAGTGTTCCGTTTTTTTCCGGAATTTCCGGCTTTTTTTAAGCTCCGGAGGTCGATCTCTCAATTCGTCCAGAATCGATGAGAAAGTTGGGGGAAGGGGGGGGGGGGTAGGTGGTCCGCGAATATTTCCAATCGAAACCGAGATCTAAAGAATCTTTAAAAAGATGCGTAACTACATGTATAACACGTGTGCGAACTGGAATCGATAGCCATGGCCACTAAAGGGGCCAGTTTAACAGATAAGTGATAATAAACTCCTTCACTTGCATCTGGTGTCGGGTTTTGAGGCGTCTGCTATCTGAGAATTTCTATTTAAAGACATTCTGCGCATAAATTACGGAGATAAAATCGGAATTACGGAAACAACAAACATCGGTCGGCACTCGTTATTCACACTCTCGATCAGCAGACAAATTATTGCATAGCATCTTGCGGATGCTCCGGAGATAGTCGATGTATCTCGATTATCATTATTCTGTACAACAAATCACTATCGGGTCTTAACGTATCGACGGAAATGCCCTTATACGGTCGCGGTAACCAATGGCAGCGGGTTTGATTGTATGTATTTAGTTTTCGCGATTTTCGTTGCTGAGCATATGAAACGGAGTACATACATTGAACGTTGTAATATTAAAAAAATCATGAAGTTTCTTCCCGCGGGTTACGATACTCAAGTATTGGAGCGTGGAGAGAAAAATAAATGGAATTGGAAGTGGCTGTCTAAAGTTATGAAACATGTAAAAAGGCAAGACCGTTAAAGTTATTTTAAGTGTTCACCCATGCAATGTCTTATCCATGCAACCGCAGTAGTCAGTAGCTGGGTAGGCACATCTAAGTAATGCTCGATTGGTACCGTCATATCCAAGGTGCGGACAATATACTTAAAATTATTTCACTTAGTTTGTCTCAGTTTAAAGCGTATATGCTCGTAAATAAAGGAATTATGGCGGCGATGATATTTTTGTGTGTGCAGAATTATAGTCTTTGTCTGTTTGTTTTTTCAAACATACAATATATAGCTTGTGTTATCATATAATCTTACTTTTTAGACAACAAGAAATGGTCCGTAGCTGTATAAAAAATGCAATATGGTTTATAAAATATTATTATTTCTGACTCCTTCTAAATTTTAATATTCATTTCTGGACTTGTTTTTGTTCAAATTTTAAGCCAGGATAGTGCATTCCTTGGCCATCTTAAATGCTATTTTCAAGGAGCTTCCGGGGGCCTTCGGCACCCTGGGCCCCCAACCAGGGCTTCACCCTGGACCTGACCGGGGGCCTTCCAGCCCCCTGGCCCCCAGTTTTTTTTTCAGGCTTTTTCAACCTTCCTAACTTTTAGCCATGCCAATCATCATGAAAGTTGGTCAAAACATTTGTTTTATTGATATGTCGGACGAGTTCGAAAATGGTCCAGATCGGTGTAAAAACATGGCTGCCAGTGGGCGGTGCATTTTTCTCTATAGGCCAGTTCATTGTTATTGTTTTGATTCCCGATTTTCGCGCATGCGCAATGCACTGGTAGTCAAAAGCATTGCTTACAGCTAACGCAAAGCATATGGATAACGAGACTTGTTTAGTCAAAAAATCGAAAAGAAACTAAAAAAAACAACACCTAAATAATATTTAAAAAATATAATGTTTAGTGCCAAAATAATGCATTAACCCATTTATTTGCATTTTAAAAGAACGCGTCATTAGCATAAAAGTAATTAAGATTGTCTGAAGACTGAACGACAGACAACTCGACGCAACAAAGAGCTCTATGCATTAGCCGTATAATTATTTGCAGAAAAGCTTCAATAAAAATAATGATACATCTAATTATAAAATTATAATTATCAATTGCATGTGTAAACTAGAGTAATAAAAAATTACTTATTTTAAATTAGTGATAAAATGTGTCAGTGTTTCATTGAAAATAAACGTACTACAAAGCACTATTAAAAGCGAAGTTCATGACGGTATTTACATGTAATTTTAATTTGGATGGGTGTTGTTCAGAGAATGACTTGAGGAATATTAACATACAACTGAAAAACACAACCTCACATGATGCAAATTGAACTGTGTATTCATGTATATTGTAAACTCGTTACTAGTGATCGAGTATAAGTGACAACTATCTAACATTTAACACACACACACACAAACACACAACATAATATATATATATATATATATATATATATATATATATATATATATATATATATATATATATATATATATATATATATATATATATATATATATATTATATATAATATATACATATTGTTTCATTATTATTTACCCCCATTGATGTCAAACGTAATTTCTTGTTTTTATGATGTATTTCGTGCATTGCCGTAACATTACATCTTCATACGGAATGACGTATTTATAATTAACCGATGCCCGCTAAATACGTTAAATATTTTTATTTACATTTTATAATTCATAAATACTTTATTTTTTTATAAATAAAACGGGCTTCTATCTTTACCGTGTTCAATTTCCGATAATCTATAGACTTCAAATTTGTACAATATGTAACATATCTAATTTAAGCAGCTGTTAAGTATGTCGGCGGTAAATTTATTCGACCAAATGCCTAGTTACTTAATACTACCAGAATGAAGACATGGTGGCATCATCAATTTAATGACCAGACTGTCATCTGCCACCTAGTGTGATTTATGACACCATGTTGTTAGTTAGGTCTGGACAATATCTGATCAAAACGAGATAATCGGATTAGGCAGAACAAAGAATTAAATTAAACACCGGAATACAAAGGCTTAAACGATTTTAAGATTGATGCAAACAATCAAATGAAAACTATTGCATTTAATTTAATTAAATGTTTATTTAATGAGTCAACATGTTAGTTTTCCCGGAACAGGGTATAGGTCTCTGCCCAGACAAATACCATTATGGTTAATTTGTAAATGTTTTTTATTTGGAATTGATCTATGTATTCATTGTGTTCAATCTTATTTGTTTCAGTAACGTAGAACAACTTGTTGGCATGTTGAAAAATAAATTCTAAATATAATCGTTTAAATATAACCGATCACGCTCTATTTCTCCCCATTGATTGTATCTTTTTTTGACTACCAATATAGCCCGGATGTAAACACGCAGGTGCGCGTGACGTCACGCGTGAACTGGTCTATATGAATATAGTGAAAACATGTCAACACTCTGGAAGTCACATTTTTGGCCAAATTTTCATGAAATTTTGTCAGAACTTTTGTCTCCTAGATACGTGAGTTAAGTTTGAAAATGGTTCCGGTCCGTTGAAAAACATGGTTGCCAGGGGGACAGGACAGTTTTCCTTATATTTATATATAAAAAGTCTTGTTAAACAATCATGAATTAAGGTCATGTAACATGCGAGACAACTCTTCTGAATATTGCATTTAAGTTTACAGTAGTTACTCCCCTTTGATTATTAATGTTTTCATAATAATACATTGTAGTTGTGTGTATCATTTATGTGTTATTCGAGGTTGGATGTTTTTCTCAGGGGAGCTTTTGTGAACGGTCTTTGTCCGTCGTCCGTCCGTTGTCCGTCCAGATTTGTTCGTAAACACTCTAGAGGCCACATTTATTGGCCGATCTTCATGAAACTTGGTCAGAAGATTTGTCCCAATGTTATCTCGTTCGAGTTCGAAACTGGGTCATGCTGGGTCAAAAACTAGGTCACTAGGTCAAACAAAAAAGAAAAAGCTTGTAAACACTGTAGAAGTCACATTGAATGCCTAATTTTCATGTAACTTTGTCTAAATGTCTGTCTTAATGATATGTTGGTTGAGTTCAAAAGTGGTTCCGAATGTTGAAAAACATGGCCGCCAGTGGGCGGGGCAGTTTTCCTTATATGGCTATAGAGAAACCTTGTAAACACTCTAGAAGTCACAATTTTGGCCCAATCATCATGACTGTTAATCAAAACATTGCTTTTATTGATATGTCGGACGAGTTCGAAAATGGTCGAGATCGGTGAAAAAACATGGCCGCCAGTGGGCGGGGCATTTTTCTCTATATGTATATAGAAAAAAATATGTGAACACTCTAGAAGTCACATATTTTGCCCAATTTTCATGAAATTTGGTCAGAACATTTGTTTCCTTGATACGAGAGTTGAGTTGGAAAATGGTTCCGGTCAGTTGAATAACATGGTTGCCGGGGGGGGGGGGCGGCAGTTTTCTTATATTTATATAGTAAAAAAAAAGCTTATGAACACTCTAGAAGTCACAATTTTTGCCCAATCATCACGAAACTTGGTGAAAAGATTGGTTTTATATATATCTCAGATGAGTTTGCAAATGGTCCCGATGGGTCAATAAACATGGCTGCCAGGGGGTGGGGCAGTTTTCCTTATGTGACTTTATAAAGAGAAACCTTGTGATTGAACACTATGAAAGTCACATATTTTGCCTAATCATCGTGAAACTTAGTCAATACATTTGTTTTATTGATTTCTTGGAAAGTTGGAAAATGGCTCAGATCGGTGAAACATACTTTTTAGCTCACCTGATTGCTCAGGTGAGGTTTTAGGATTGGTCTTTGTCCGCTGTCTGTCCGTCCACATTTGGTTTGTAAACACTCTAACATTCACATTTCTCAAGCGTTCTTTATCAAAGTTGCTGAAAGATCTCAGTCAAGTTTGATAATAGGTCACCATTTCAAATCTTACAAAAACAATAATAACACTCCCTACGCCAGAGATTTTGTTCAATAATGATGAAACTTGACCAGGATGTTTGTCTGGTCAATATCGAGGTCAAGTTTGACATTTGGTAAAGATTGAATGAACCGACTCCTCGCAGTTGAGCGAACTAGGGCCATCTTGGCCCTTTTGTTTTTATAAATGTACATGTTTAAATGATTATTTAAATATGAGGAATTAAATACACATTTTTTTTATATATGAAATAAGGCAAAGCCTCAAAGCGAGCTCGATTAATGTTAATTAGAACAAAATAACAAAAAACTTTAATAAAGATGATATTTAAATAAAATTATTATAGGCATTTCCTAACAGAAGAACGTGGAGTTCGTAAAGACTGGTAATAATATAGGCACTGGTATAATAAAATAAGGAAATTAACTTTTAATTATTATGTTAATCAGCAATTAAACAACAAACGGGCCATATTAAAGGGTTTCGTGTGACCTGCTCAACAGAACCTTTAGCCCAAAACCCCGCCCAAAACAGATTGTCACACTATCAGTTGCCAGCCTTGCAACCACAGGTTTACCTACGACGGTCAGATCGGAATTCGAACCCGAATCCACCCATGAGCCATCTGATGATATTGCTCATATGATATTGGCCTGGGTTGCTGAACCAATTAAGCTATCTGACCTTTTGAAAAATATATAGGTAAACTGCAATGCTGTATAATAGCATGATTACCTTGCTTAGGAAATTTTTTACAAAGAATTACTTTTAATTGATATTTTGTTATGATTTAAAACAGTATATTGTCAGTTCAAAAGCTCACATGAGGTAATGTTTGAAAAACCCACAAAAGCTTGTGTTTGTAAAAATGGTGCTAATTTGCTGACTGTGTATAGTTGAGATAAAATCACCTTATTTTGCACATATCTGGTAAAATATATATGGTTCGAATACCAACTGCGGATAAGAGCAACAGAACAGTCATTGTAACTAAATAACTCTAATATTTTTATAAGTAATTATCTAAACCATAAAGTGACCTATACTTCGATAATTATGTATACCTGAAGAGAAGATATATCGAAGGTGAAAGTTGCGTAACACATGAAACTATAAACAAATTGTGCAGCAAACAAAGATTGGTATATACAAAGGACATATATATTAATATAGTATGTATGTCATTGGCATTACCTCCTTAAAACACTGAACAATCAACTAGAACATACAATGTAAAAATTTAGAACAGCCAACTGTTGCTACCTTTTCAATTATAATTTTCAGGTGCACATCATCGTCACTGGCATCAGCAATGATTTTTCCATGTTGCATACTGTACTAAGATTTCACAAGGGCCAGGCAGCATATTTGTTTTATTTTCCTTTTTGATCATTTAAAGTCAAAGTAATTTCAAATTACCATAATTGAGGAATAAATACAAGGTAGGTCAGCGATAATTATGTATCCCACCAAAACATGTTATTTAATACCATTCATATAACACTTTGATAATTAGCGAGGCTGTTTTCGGAGAAACCCCGAGGTATTGTCATAGCCTGTTCGACGTCCGCCGTCCGCCGGCGTCGTGCTAAAACCTTTACATTGGCTCTAAAATCAAAGTGCTTCCACCTACAACTTTGAAACTTCATATGTAGATGCACCTTGATGTGTTCTACACGCCACACCCATTTTGGGTCACTAGGTCAAAGGTCAAGGTCACTGTCACCTCTTACAAAAAATAATAAAAACATTTCTGACAAGCTTTCGCAGCCGAGCGTGCCACCCGTTATGCGGTGCTCTTGTTTTACACTTGTAAGTATATATATTTTTTTTGTAAGTACCAAAATACTAGGATTAAATAAATTTGTATATTCCTACTACTGTATAAAAGTCATTTTGGTTAGCGACTGTCACGTCACCCACCGTACTCAATGTAGAGACTGTCAAGTCAGCCACCATACTAAAGGTAGCGACTGTCACGTCACCTACCTCAAAGTTATTTATATCTTATTTGAATTTATGTTTTAAATATGGTTAATCACATTTGATCACATCTTTTGATTGCTTGAATCAATCACTTTTTATAGTATCTATAAACATTGCACTATTTGTAGTAATTATCAAATAATTAATTTAGAATGTTCTTTACCAGAAAGGTTAGCTCAGATGTCAATAGGGGCACTATCTCCCTCACTATGAGATATTGTCAAAGGTAGCAATATTTGTTTGAATCATGCCATTTTGTGAGGCATAAAAATTAAGCTAAATTCTTGTATTTTTTTCAATAGAAGAGAAAAGATATCTAGAATATAACCACTGATATATAACTTTTGATGAGATAATAAGATTTTGTCATGTTGAAATGATACTCAAATGTGATTTATCACCTTTAAATTTAAATGTAATGCATGACTTAGACAGTGAAAGAAAAATAAATACACTATATGAAATGATTATGAAATCGAGTATTTGAATGTGCAGGTTGTTGTTTTGAAAAGTTTGGTACCTGAGTACATGCCGAACCAATCATGTGTTTGTTCCTCAATGGCAATCGTCCAATAAATAATAGCACTTACTTGTTTTGTCATTAATTTTAATAAAAAATGCGAGTAGCCGTCGGTGTTGACACTTGATATGTTGACACAAAACGTAGACGTAATTCGTTACTTGGATACATTTGGTGATGACGTCATCGAACGGGGAAGTCCCTGAATGAAGACAATTGTTTTAAACGAAGAATGCTGATGCTTTATTCGAAATATAGTAACAATTACTTAAAGACGCCGGTTACTTACTTCGAAAATTTCCGGTTTCGGATTTGCGGATATCCGGTTTGGATATTGGGCGCGCAGATACCAAACTTTTCGAAACAACAACCTGTAGATCTACAGTCAAATACACGTGTAAACGTCATGCTCGCTCTTGAGCCGCCCGCGGCGGCTCTGCGTGCTCGCTATAAATGTACATGTTTATTTAAATGAACCTGTAATTCACCGGAAAATAAATAGCCGCGGTGGTCCACCGTTATCTGATTGCTTGATAACGCCCGCGCTCGAGTTCTTATCAATGAATTCGATCGAGCCTGTCGCCGCGATTTTTCACGGCGATATTACTGCGTTCCACGGTGTTCCAGGGTGTATCGCGGTGACGAAAGTAGTTAACACGCTGGGCTGAATCACGTTGATGCGTGGCGGAAGGCAGAAATCGCGCTAGACGTAGTGTATGAAGGCCAGTATCGAAAAATCATAGGTTTAAGTGAGCAGAGAGCTATGAATGGGAATGTAACAGGACAAGACCTAAATAAACACACCGTCAAGGTTGCATTAATAAGCATCTAATGGTAGTTATAAAAAAGTCGCAGTTGTTTTTGTTTTGACTTTGATTAAATAACGCAATTAAATATATTAATAAAATGTTAAAACCATATGTTAAAGCCACCGTAACATTCAGTAAAGAACAACAAAGTTGATTGGGAAATCGACATAGGTTTTGTAGATAAGTTTTGACTTCGAACACGAAGAAAGCAGTTGATATATAATAAGATATTTTACATATGGTGTGGATCCCAAAGTATTATATTTGGTCGAAACGTATGTTTGTGTATTTTGGAATATAAAAGAGAGAAATGTTGTATCTATAAAAAGAGTCCAACTCGAGTTAAACTAGCATATGCATCGGACTCATTTTAAATGTAAATCGCGTGGCATGCCCGTGCGGGTCTGGCGGCCCGCCATATTTTAATTATTGGACTTCACGATCTCGAAAGTTTCTTAATGTATCTTATTCATTAGAATATTTTATGGACTTGTTAATTAGCAGAATAAAATATCAATGAACATTTCATCGGACTTGTGAAATGAATTGTTACCATAGCGGATTATGTTACTCTTGCAAAAAAACGATGGTTTGCTTGTATTAAAAAATATATTATAACACAAATACAACTCGATAGGCCAATATTAACATTCGCGCATGAACGCATGTTTCCCTTTTGTGGGAAAAGATTAATAGGTATTTCCCGTAAGTTCATAAGGTTCATAGCAAAATTGTTTATCGTTTCGAAATCTGATGAGTTATATTAATATGGTTTGCTATTTTGTATTCCAGGATACGGATGAAATTCCGTTGAGTGAAGTACGGTTACTAATAACCAAATAGAAATCATAATATTAGACTGCATCATGAAAGAATTTGTCTTTTAAGCATTTTACACATTCTCAACAATGTTATGGCAGTTTATTTTATTTACATTAACTGAAGGTATAATTATCAGAACAACCAGAAATCTTGGGAGAAATACCATGTTAAACTAAAGTCTGGTTTCATTTGTTCATTTAAAACTGACAAAGACGCATTTGATCAAAACTACAACAATACACAAACATTGGAAATTCCGCTGAACCAGCAGGAGAGAAACATTTTTAAACACAGCAAATATCTTGAAATAATTTTGCAAGATATGAGTAAAAATGAATTGCCAAGATAATTCGTTTGATAAATATGCTGTGAATGTGCAAGCGGCGCGTGACGGTATAACTATAAAACCTCTGATATGTCTTTGTAAATATACAGCACAAGACTGGTCCATCTTTACTTTAACGCCAGGTTCTCATACTATTAATACGTCACCAATAAATTAATAGTTTGCTTATATTGGAGGAAAATTAAATAGCCCAAATATAGTATAAATTATCTTGAGTAAGGCATTTTTCTTATTTTAACTCGATCAGTCGCTCGTGCACATAATAATTGTTTCCCTTTTGGGAGAAAAATAATTCGGTATTTCCGTTGGCACATAAATGTCTCTAAAATGTGTTCGTATTGCAATATATTGATAAATAATTATACTAAGTTTTATATCCAGTAGGGATAAAGATATACATATTTCATAGTAAAAACACTCTTTTATTAATATTTCGCCCAAACGGGCTTTATCAAAGTTTACAAACACGAATTCACTACATAGTTATAACTGTCGTATACACCAATAAAGTAAATGTTTTATAACGTCAAATATGACAGGAAATGACGTCATGACGTCGTACTTTACCATGCGATATACAATTGCGCCAAAATACATAATATACATGACATTTCGTTGTATGGTTCTTATACTTTATCAGAAATTCATGCCCATTGTAATTTTCCAAATTGAATTTGATAATAAAAAGTATTACAATAACATCATATTGTTATATCAATAATAATAACTATATTAATGATAACAATAATTACTATAATAATAATATAGATATTTACTGTACCAACCTAAAAATAATATTCACAAACTCAAAATTCCTATTTTGTAGTCAACACTATTACTATAATATCTCAACACTAATTCTTATTGACTATATTTATCAACATTTAAACAAATTGAAATGATTAATAATTAATTATTTATAATAATTTTAATTCCAATCTTTTAAATGAAGTTAAATTCTAATGTATTGTGTTCATACATATGTACACATATATACGCATTCCTTCACACTTGTACATATTCACTCATATACTTGCACATATAATTACAGGTACACAAATAAACACCTACATGTGTACATACATACACATATACATATACACACCCACACATATACTCATATATACACACATACATATCCACCCTCTCACATACTTACGCTCGCATGCACTATTGTTGGAGAATTATGCATTTTGAAAATAGTTATCGTTACTTAAACTGTCTACACGAATCTCGTATTGGCCTACACTATCGCCTATAATTCTGCCATACTAAATCGGAAGCTGCTTTTGTGTTAAGTCCATTTGGAACTTCTGTCTTTAACAATTGAATCCAGTTAAGTTCTTTTATCTTGCGGTAGTAATCCGAATTGTCTCTAATATTTTGTAAAACACATACTCCCATGTCTTCTACACTATGTTGTCCGGAGTTAAAATGCTCAGCAACAGGTTTGCTTCTGTGGTGCCTTGTATCTGCCTCATGCTCCTTTAATCGTTCTTTTAGTGAGCGTGATGTCTCCCCCACATGTTTTTACTATGAAATAATTATACTGTTTATCATTTCTGTATTTCAGAGAATTAAGGTAAGTAGATCACTTTTATACATACTAATGAACAAGTAAATAAACATACTGAATTTTTTTTTAACTGCGCCATTAAGGAAATGTTGTTTTGTTTCAATAATATTGAGAGGTTTTGACCTTCATCAAAGATTAAGTTATTGAGAGGAAAACAGTTTTATATTACTACTTAGTGACATTTATATTAAGATTGTCTTTATTGAAACTAGTTCATACATTTTAACGTGCATACTATTATTCTTATCATAATTTGTCTGTTTCTCGCGGTCACTGACTCTATTTGAAGTGTGCTGAAAATACTAGACAGTAATAAGCAACAAATCTTGTTCTGCAAATATCGATGAATTGCCTTTTATTCGAATGTGTACAATATATTATGCACAAAGAATATGCGTTTACCAAGTTAGTAAATACACCTCTCATTATTTATATCTATATAGAGTGCATTATATATTTCTATAAGATATGTTTATTAGAATAAATATCATAATAAAAAATCTTTGTGAACCTCTTGCCCTTTATATCTCTACGCTTCATCTATTCAATTAGGATTGGTTTATGTATGTAAACTGACGAAAAAGTTTGTGTTATTGACAAAAGTCGTCAAAACTATGTGCAACATGAAAGTTTATCGATAACAGCCTAAACAGAAACTAATATGTGTTTATATATATATATATATATATATATATATATATATATATATATATATATATAATAAATATATATATATATATATATATATATATATATATATATATATATATATATATATATATATATATATATCTATATATATATATATATATATACCATGATAAAAACACCAAACACGAACTCTCATTTTTGGCTTATCTATTTCTCTCGATATGCTATAATTTTAACGCTTAAAAATGTTGTTAACGAAAAATATGCGTGAAAATGACAAATGTTATAACTACGAAACCGTCGTGTTCGTAAATATTCAGGTTCTACTATACCTTAACGCCAGGTTCTCATTGTATTAACCCGTCTCGAATCAATCAATAATTTACTAGCACAAATATATTATACAGTAATTTGAGAAATAACTTTTTCTTAGTTAAACTCGATCAGCCGCTCTTTCAGATAATAATTGACTCCCTTTTTTGGAATTAAATAATTCGGTATTTCCGTTAGCACATAAAATGTGTCTACTAAATGCATTCGTATTGCAATATCTTGAAAAGTAATGATAGCGTTTATTTTTTCTGTATTTCAGAGAATAATAAAAAAATGATGTAAGTAGATCACTATTATACATTTTTATTATATAATACAAATTATAAATGAATAAGTAAGTAAACATACTGTAATGTTTTTAACTTCTCCATTAAAGAAATGTGTTTTCTCAATCATTGAACGTATTTTTAACCTTGTCAATTCTGTTAATTCTAGTTTAATTTAAGGACGATATTATTATAAGCACACCTAGTAATTTAGAATAGGTGTTACACATTTTAAGAGTTTTGTTTTAAATAAAAATATGTTAAAGTCAATACAAGGATAATAACAAAATTATATTTTAACATCATGAAATATACACTTTTTAGATTGTTTATTAAATACAATTATATTAAAACTATATATTTAAAATGCCCGTCAAAGTTAGTTAAATTGACGAACATCATAAGACCAGTTTAAAAGATTCATCCGCACTACAGCTCGCGTATAATTTTATTGTTTCCTTTCTGCGAGAAAATATATTTAAGAATTTGCTGAAGTCGCGCAAAGCCTACTCGTTTCATGTAATAAATCAAAGCGCTGGTGGCAAAACAGTTGTCCGCCCTTTGAATGTATTTTATATCAAAAGCACCAGAAATGAAGTACGGCTTTTTAACGTGGGCAAATCAAACACCAATTTAATTGTCTTCAGTGGTGATATTTTGCAAACAAAATCAAGGAGGAAGATGACATTGATTTACTATTTAAAATATTTTTCAGGATTCACACAAGTGCCACTAATGAGAACAAAGGAAGCTTAGTTTAGACAAAAACTATCTTAAAACAATATAGTCGATGTATATCCTGACTTCAAAATTAAGTTAGAAAAATCACGTTTTTGAATAATTAAATTTAAAACACAAGTTATTTTTGTGTCATTTGTAAGTCGCAACTTCACCGCATGAAATGTGTGTTATTAAATGCACGTATTTGAAAACCACACATACATGTTCGTAAATAAAACATATTATACGGGAGATTACATCATTTGTGTCCTCACTTGGCTAATTATGAGTTTATTATTTCACCATCGAAATTTATGGTATTTTAATGTTTGCTTAACACGCATTTTTCGGTTGGCACTTTAAATTCAATTTAGAGCCGCGAGAGTTATGCGAAAATGGGTCGTACGGCGTTTCGGCCAGCGTAGCTCAATCCCAGTCTGCGCAATCAGCTATAAATCACGCAAGCAATACCTAAGCTCTTTGCGAATAGGTCCCTTGGTTCTTTTACGTGCTCAACACACCGTGCAATCGACTAACGCATCGTCTACAACATTTTATTGAAATATGTATTCATTTCTCTTCGGTTATTCCAAATTACAGCATCACACATGAACACACAACATTTTTATCAACGTTTAAATTCGAGTGGGGTTGGAAAAAAGGCTCAAGACAACGGCCGCGGCTACTTTTAGATGGTCATGACATCGGCTGCGAAAATAAAATTATGCTCAAGCCATCGGCTGCGGCAATGAAAATTGGCATGATGAGATTTGGACGTTACTCATTGACCATATTCGATAGAACTATCATATATTTTATCACAGCAACAGTTTTAAGCTTTTCATTCGTATTTTGAAATAAAATGGGATGGGTGAGTGGATTTCGTTTTAAATAATTCATACTTTGACAGTATTGAAACAAGTCATTTACACGCAATATGTCTCCACATCATGTAGAGTACACTTGACTCTCGCTATGCCAAAGACGGATATATCGAAGTAATGGAAACTTCGAACATAAATGTTCATTCCCTTCTCAAATTTGAGATACAAGGTTTTTCTTAATTGAAACGCATGAATGAATGTACAAACTTAAAGACAGCTACATGAAGGCTGACAGTATGTTGGAATTTCCTACTGGAGAGCTTTCAGAATCGTTTGTCACCTGTATCCTTTTATGAACTTCGACATTTCGAGATTTCACTTTGCTTCGAAGAAGATTGTCAAATGTGTTTGGCATGCTTTGTACTGTATAATAGCCTTCTATCCTTTTGTTAAAATAGCGATTATTATGGCAAAACTCTTATGACGAGCTAACTTTCTATATATATCGGTTGCGGCTTTCTTTGAAGATTATACTATTTGGAATTTAAGGACCATGGATAATTCATATGTGATTTGTCGCTGTACGAATGAAAATAGTTGAAACCGTATTGAACTCACACATTCAAATAAATTAACAAGTTGAACGTTTAATTATCACGCAGATACAGAATCCGGATAGTGCCATCTATAATCTAGCTATTCTTTTATCAAGGGCGACATACGACACACGAAGCGATACACGATATTTTGCGCGACACACGAAGCGACTCACGATATTATGCGCGATACTCAAAGCGACACAATAAATGTTTCGCGACACACAGAGCGACAAACAATATTTTGCGCGATACACGAAGCGACGCGCGAGAATGTACCACGAAATATCGCCCTTGTGTAGGTAGCCCAAAAGGCGACATATCGCGGTAAATATCGCTTGTCGCTTTGAGTATCGCGCAAAATATCGTGTGTCGCTTCGTATATGGCGCAAAATATCGTGTGTCGCTTTGAGTATCGCGCATAATATCGTGAGTCTTTCCTGGAATATGAGCGGTCACAAATTCCACATGTGAATGGTTCGTCGCCCGGTATTTCCACTTCAACAAAAGAGCCATTCAGAGGTTCTTCCGCTATTGCGGTATCAATAACAACTTGCTCTTCAGCGTCCATAGCAGCCAGTGAATCTGAAAATATAATTGTATAGCTTGTTGTGAACGCGAATATAACCATATCGCTTGTTGTAAACGGTAATATAATCATATAGCTTGTTGTGAACGGAAATATAATCACATAGCTTATTGTGAACGCACATATAACCATATCGCTTGTTGTAAACAGTATATAATCATATAGCTTACTGTGAACGGAAATATAGTCATATAGCTTGTTGTGAACGGAAACATAAGCATCATATCGCTTGCCTGGCATGTGAATACCGAAATACACAAGAAAACCCGAGTTTCAAAGGATTTACAGAAAAACATATTAAACAAGACAACTGCAAGCAATATATGTCCCCAACCGCTCCATTAGGGTCAGAAAATTCAGTTGCTTTTTTATATATGTGTTGCCATAGCTACCAGAATTTTTGACGTAGGAACAAAATGAAATGTTGTGAATAATGCCCATATTGCCATCTATGCATGTTTCAAGTTTCATGACAATAATATGAAGAACTTTTAAAGTTATCGCAGGATCCAAAAAAGTGTGACTGACTTACAGACTTACGGACTGACAGACAGAGCGCAAACCACAAGTCGTCCCCGGTGAAACCGGTAGGGGACAATAACGGAAACTGCTGAGACATATTGCATTTAATCCGTTATTAATGATGTAATTTAATATATGTCCAACTGAAAGCATCACAAAGTTACAAATATACACTAAAGAAAGAGACCATTTCGGAAGTGCGTAGGAATCATATTCATCACCATACCTGTTATATAACTATTTAATCGTCTTCCAAAGTGAAAACATAAACAATTCAAATCCTGACTTACCGCTGTTCTGTATAATACGGGTGAATGTCTACCCGGAAAAGAAGGGAAGTAACCTACAGAGACAATCAGCGCGATATTGCTCAATTTTGAATATAATAGCAAATGTTTTTTTAATTACAGTGAGTTTTTCCATTATACAAGTTCCATTGGGTAGGAAATATAAGTATGTTCTTCACCGGCAACAAGGTGAGAATACCAGTAGTTATGACGATTAAGGATTAGACACAATTAATTTTACCAAATCTGTATACTCTACATGATGTGGAGACATATTGCGTGTAAATGACTTGTTTCAATACTGTCAAAGTATGAATTATTTAAAACGAAATCCACTCACCCATCCCATTTTATTTCAAAATACGAATGAAAAGCTTAAAACTGTTGCTGTGATAAAATATATGATAGTTCTATCGAATATGGTCAATGAGTAACGTCCAAATCTCATCATGCCAATTTTCATTGCCGCAGCCGATGGCTTGAGCATAATTTTATTTTCGCAGCCGATGTCATGACCATCTAAAAGTAGCCGCGGCCGTTGTCTTGAGCCTTTTTTCCAACCCCACTCGAATTTAAACGTTGATAAAAATGTTGTGTGTTCATGTGTGATGCTGTAATTTGGAATAACCGAAGAGAAATGAATACATATTTCAATAAAATGTTGTAGACGATGCGTTAGTCGATTGCACGGTGTGTTGAGCACGTAAAAGAACCAAGGGACCTATTCGCAAAGAGCTTAGGTATTGCTTGCGTGATTTATAGCTGATTGCGCAGACTGGGATTGAGCTACGCTGGCCGAAACGCCGTACGACCCATTTTCGCATAACTCTCGCGGCTCTAAATTGAATTTAAAGTGCCAACCGAAAAATGCGTGTTAAGCAAACATTAAAATACCATAAATTTCGATGGTGAAATAATAAACTCATAATTAGCCAAGTGAGGACACAAATGATGTAATCTCCCGTATAATATGTTTTATTTACGAACATGTATGTGTGGTTTTCAAATACGTGCATTTAATAACACACATTTCATGCGGTGAAGTTGCGACTTACAAATGACACAAAAATAACTTGTGTTTTAAATTTAATTATTCAAAAACGTGATTTTTCTAACTTAATTTTGAAGTCAGGATATACATCGACTATATTGTTTTAAGATAGTTTTTGTCTAAACTAAGCTTCCTTTGTTCTCATTAGTGGCACTTGTGTGAATCCTGAAAAATATTTTAAATAGTAAATCAATGTCATCTTCCTCCTTGATTTTGTTTGCAAAATATCACCACTGAAGACAATTAAATTGGTGTTTGATTTGCCCACGTTAAAAAGCCGTACTTCATTTCTGGTGCTTTTGATATAAAATACATTCAAAGGGCGGACAACTGTTTTGCCACCAGCGCTTTGATTTATTACATGAAACGAGTAGGCTTTGCGCGACTTCAGCAAATTCTTAAATATATTTTCTCGCAGAAAGGAAACAATAAAATTATACGCGAGCTGTAGTGCGGATGAATCTTTTAAACTGGTCTTATGATGTTCGTCAATTTAACTAACTTTGACGGGCATTTTAAATATATAGTTTTAATATAATTGTATTTAATAAACAATCTAAAAAGTGTATATTTCATGATGTTAAAATATAATTTTGTTATTATCCTTGTATTGACTTTAACATATTTTTATTTAAAACAAAACTCTTAAAATGTGTAACACCTATTCTAAATTACTAGGTGTGCTTATAATAATATCGTCCTTAAATTAAACTAGAATTAACAGAATTGACAAGGTTAAAAATACGTTCAATGATTGAGAAAACACATTTCTTTAATGGAGAAGTTAAAAACATTACAGTATGTTTACTTACTTATTCATTTATAATTTGTATTATATAATAAAAATGTATAATAGTGATCTACTTACATCATTTTTTTATTATTCTCTGAAATACAGAAAAAATAAACGCTATCATTACTTTTCAAGATATTGCAATACGAATGCATTTAGTAGACACATTTTATGTGCTAACGGAAATACCGAATTATTTAATTCCAAAAAAGGGAGTCAATTATTATCTGAAAGAGCGGCTGATCGAGTTTAACTAAGAAAAAGTTATTTCTCAAATTACTGTATAATATATTTGTGCTAGTAAATTATTGATTGATTCGAGACGGGTTAATACAATGAGAACCTGGCGTTAAGGTATAGTAGAACCTGAATATTTACGAACACGACGGTTTCGTAGTTATAACATTTGTCATTTTCACGCATATTTTTCGTTAACAACATTTTTAAGCGTTAAAATTATAGCATATCGAGAGAAATAGATAAGCCAAAAATGAGAGTTCGTGTTTGGTGTTTTTATCATGGTATATATATATATATATATATATATATATATATATATATATATATATATTATATATATATATATTTATTTATATATATATATATATATATATATATATATATATATATATATATATATATAAACACATATTAGTTTCTGTTTAGGCTGTTATCGATAAACTTTCATGTTGCACATAGTTTTGACGACTTTTGTCAATAACACAAACTTTTTCGTCAGTTTACATACATAAACCAATCCTAATTGAATAGATGAAGCGTAGAGATATAAAGGGCAAGAGGTTCACAAAGATTTTTTATTATGATATTTATTCTAATAAACATATCTTATAGAAATATATAATGCACTCTATATAGATATAAATAATGAGAGGTGTATTTACTAACTTGGTAAACGCATATTCTTTGTGCATAATATATTGTACACATTCGAATAAAAGGCAATTCATCGATATTTGCAGAACAAGATTTGTTGCTTATTACTGTCTAGTATTTTCAGCACACTTCAAATAGAGTCAGTGACCGCGAGAAACAGACAAATTATGATAAGAATAATAGTATGCACGTTAAAATGTATGAACTAGTTTCAATAAAGACAATCTTAATATAAATGTCACTAAGTAGTAATATAAAACTGTTTTCCTCTCAATAACTTAATCTTTGATGAAGGTCAAAACCTCTCAATATTATTGAAACAAAACAACATTTCCTTAATGGCGCAGTTAAAAAAAAATTCAGTATGTTTATTTACTTGTTCATTAGTATGTATAAAAGTGATCTACTTACCTTAATTCTCTGAAATACAGAAATGATAAACAGTATAATTATTTCATAGTAAAAACATGTGGGGGAGACATCACGCTCACTAAAAGAACGATTAAAGGAGCATGAGGCAGATACAAGGCACCACAGAAGCAAACCTGTTGCTGAGCATTTTAACTCCGGACAACATAGTGTAGAAGACATGGGAGTATGTGTTTTACAAAATATTAGAGACAATTCGGATTACTACCGCAAGATAAAAGAACTTAACTGGATTCAATTGTTAAAGACAGAAGTTCCAAATGGACTTAACACAAAAGCAGCTTCCGATTTAGTATGGCAGAATTATAGGCGATAGTGTAGGCCAATACGAGATTCGTGTAGACAGTTTAAGTAACGATAACTATTTTCAAAATGCATAATTCTCCAACAATAGTGCATGCGAGCGTAAGTATGTGAGAGGGTGGATATGTATGTGTGTATATATGAGTATATGTGTGGGTGTGTATATGTATATGTGTATGTATGTACACATGTAGGTGTTTATTTGTGTACCTGTAATTATATGTGCAAGTATATGAGTGAATATGTACAAGTGTGAAGGAATGCGTATATATGTGTACATATGTATGAACACAATACATTAGAATTTAACTTCATTTAAAAGATTGGAATTAAAATTATTATAAATAATTAATTATTAATCATTTCAATTTGTTTAAATGTTGATAAATATAGTCAATAAGAATTAGTGTTGAGATATTATAGTAATAGTGTTGACTACAAAATAGGAATTTTGAGTTTGTGAATATTATTTTTAGGTTGGTACAGTAAATATCTATATTATTATTATAGTAATTATTGTTATCATTAATATAGTTATTATTATTGATATAACAATATGATGTTATTGTAATACTTTTTATTATCAAATTCAATTTGGAAAATTACAATGGGCATGAATTTCTGATAAAGTATAAGAACCATACAACGAAATGTCATGTATATTATGTATTTTGGCGCAATTGTATATCGCATGGTAAAGTACGACGTCATGACGTCATTTCCTGTCATATTTGACGTTATAAAACATTTACTTTATTGGTGTATACGACAGTTATAACTATGTAGTGAATTCGTGTTTGTAAACTTTGATAAAGCCCGTTTGGGCGAAATATTAATAAAAGAGTGTTTTTACTATGAAATATGTATATCTTTATCCCTACTGGATATAAAACTTAGTATAATTATTTATCAATATATTGCAATACGAACACATTTTAGAGACATTTATGTGCCAACGGAAATACCGAATTATTTTTCTCCCAAAAGGGAAACAATTATTATGTGCACGAGCGACTGATCGAGTTAAAATAAGAAAAATGCCTTACTCAAGATAATTTATACTATATTTGGGCTATTTAATTTTCCTCCAATATAAGCAAACTATTAATTTATTGGTGACGTATTAATAGTATGAGAACCTGGCGTTAAAGTAAAGATGGACCAGTCTTGTGCTGTATATTTACAAAGACATATCAGAGGTTTTATAGTTATACCGTCACGCGCCGCTTGCACATTCACAGCATATTTATCAAACGAATTATCTTGGCAATTCATTTTTACTCATATCTTGCAAAATTATTTCAAGATATTTGCTGTGTTTAAAAATGTTTCTCTCCTGCTGGTTCAGCGGAATTTCCAATGTTTGTGTATTGTTGTAGTTTTGATCAAATGCGTCTTTGTCAGTTTTAAATGAACAAATGAAACCAGACTTTAGTTTAACATGGTATTTCTCCCAAGATTTCTGGTTGTTCTGATAATTATACCTTCAGTTAATGTAAATAAAATAAACTGCCATAACATTGTTGAGAATGTGTAAAATGCTTAAAAGACAAATTCTTTCATGATGCAGTCTAATATTATGATTTCTATTTGGTTATTAGTAACCGTACTTCACTCAACGGAATTTCATCCGTATCCTGGAATACAAAATAGCAAACCATATTAATATAACTCATCAGATTTCGAAACGATAAACAATTTTGCTATGAACCTTATGAACTTACGGGAAATACCTATTAATCTTTTCCCACAAAAGGGAAACATGCGTTCATGCGCGAATGTTAATATTGGCCTATCGAGTTGTATTTGTGTTATAATATATTTTTTAATACAAGCAAACCATCGTTTTTTTGCAAGAGTAACATAATCCGCTATGGTAACAATTCATTTCACAAGTCCGATGAAATGTTCATTGATATTTTATTCTGCTAATTAACAAGTCCATAAAATATTCTAATGAATAAGATACATTAAGAAACTTTCGAGATCGTGAAGTCCAATAATTAAAATATGGCGGGCCGCCAGACCCGCACGGGCATGCCACGCGATTTACATTTAAAATGAGTCCGATGCATATGCTAGTTTAACTCGAGTTGGACTCTTTTTATAGATACAACATTTCTCTCTTTTATATTCCAAAATACACAAACATACGTTTCGACCAAATATAATACTTTGGGATCCACACCATATGTAAAATATCTTATTATATATCAACTGCTTTCTTCGTGTTCGAAGTCAAAACTTATCTACAAAACCTATGTCGATTTCCCAATCAACTTTGTTGTTCTTTACTGAATGTTACGGTGGCTTTAACATATGGTTTTAACATTTTATTAATATATTTAATTGCGTTATTTAATCAAAGTCAAAACAAAAACAACTGCGACTTTTTTATAACTACCATTAGATGCTTATTAATGCAACCTTGACGGTGTGTTTATTTAGGTCTTGTCCTGTTACATTCCCATTCATAGCTCTCTGCTCACTTAAACCTATGATTTTTCGATACTGGCCTTCATACACTACGTCTAGCGCGATTTCTGCCTTCCGCCACGCATCAACGTGATTCAGCCCAGCGTGTTAACTACTTTCGTCACCGCGATACACCCTGGAACACCGTGGAACGCAGTAATATCGCCGTGAAAAATCGCGGCGACAGGCTCGATCGAATTTTAATAAAAAATGCGAGTAGCCGTCGGTGTTGACACTTGATATGTTGACACAAAACGTAGACGTAATTCGTTACTTGGATACATTTGGTGATGACGTCATCGAACGGGGAAGTCCCTGAATGAAGACAATTGTTTTAAACGAAGAATGCTGATGCTTTATTCGAAATATAGTAACAATTACTTAAAGACGCCGGTTACTTACTTCGAAAATTTCCGGTTTCGGATTTGCGGATATCCGGTTTGGATATTGGGCGCGCAGATACCAAACTTTTCGAAACAACAACCTGTAGATCTACAGTCAAATACACGTGTAAACGTCATGCTCGCTCTTGAGCCGCCCGCGGCGGCTCTGCGTGCTCGCTATAAATGTACATGTTTATTTAAATGAACCTGTAATTCACCGGAAAATAAATAGCCGCGGTGGTCCACCGTTATCTGATTGCTTGATAACGCCCGCGCTCGAGTTCTTATCAATGATCACATGGTATTCCATGGCAGAGGGACAGGTGACTCACCTTTGACATATGAAAATAGGACAAAGAACTCCACCCCTTAATATGGGGATGGACTTTGCTTTCGAAAACACTGTATTAAATAACTTTCTGTACAGCAACTTTGGATTTGTGTGGAAATGTGTTATGATGAATGTGAGAATGCAGTCTAAAATGTAAATTTCTGCTCATGGCTGCTGATCCACCGGACCCAGGCAAATCATAGGCCACATTTGATGCAAATTGCTAACAACATGTCAGGTCAGAATAATTTAATTAAATTGGTGTCCATCTTGTGACAGGAGGGACGCATGTTTAACCCTCCCAGTTAGCGTTTTAAAGATCTTTTAAAAGGCACTTCAGTAATGTTGCTTCTCATGAAATGAATTCAAGAGTGTCATTGTAAGCCTTCTGCTTTAATAACACTAACGCTTAACCAATGTTCAACTAACATGGTTTCTGGGATTTCTAGAATAATTCCCTGGATTCCATTCTTTTCACATTTCAAATATGCCTCCACAATTGTATTGGCAATAGAAGCATCCATTCCATAGACATAAAATTAGTTTTTAGTGGAGATGTAATATTAATTCTATTGTAAATTCTTAATTGGGTTTTATCTAAGCTGAGTAATTGCTTTTGCTATGCAAGTCAAATAAGAAGTGGTCATTTTTGGAGTCTCGGCGAGGGAACACTGGGCTAAATGCATGTGCGTAAAGTTTCATCTCGTAGCCTGTGCAGTCCGCAGATGCTCATCTTGGATGACACTCTCCGCCTAAACTGTATTTTTGCTACGGAAAGACTTCCTTTAAACTAAACATTTAAAGCTGAAAGTGTCGTCCCTGATAAGCCTATGCAGACTGGGCTGCCTAACCTGGATTACAATTTAGGCACATGCGTTAAGCCCAGTTATCTCATAATGCATCTGATTGTGGTTCAGGAACCTCTGCCTCGCAAGGTGATAGAGGAGGGTGTGGTTAGCAAGGCCCTAAAGGTGGAGGTGTATCCATGGCTCCTGAAAGTAGCTGAGAACTCAACACCCGACAACCATGTGCGCATGCAGTTCAGCCGCGATGATACTATAGGTGGGTCTCTTACTTGGTCATGATTGGAGTTTCACTGTCATATAAAGGTTTTAGGAGTTTTTAAGTACTGGTAAAGTTTCTTTTTTATGTACAAATGTATTGTTTGGAAAGAGAATGTTCCTAACAAAAAGTAGACAGACGCTTTGATTATGCTGATAAAGCTTCCTTTTCAATATAATTAAATAAACAACGTCAATAGGCCCAACAAACAGTTTTAATGTTAACAAAATGACATAGCATATTTTAGTGTACATGTAATACATGCAGGAATAGAGGTAATGATGAGGCAGAAATTGAATTTCATAAACTGTAACCAAAGTCAAAAACACAAGAGAACATACAACAAAACAAATCTGACAACAAGTACAAATATCATATTGGCTAGTAGTCATGCCAGTTTAAGTCTCATCATTACATTGCAAATAGTAATTGAATATTATTATAACTCTAACCTAAGAGAGCTGAGAAGTAAAAAAAAACATATAAATCTGTTGCAAAAACATTGTTTCTGAAGTTTTGTACCATTTGTTTGCATAAGTTGCAGAGAATTGATGGTAGGCAGAAATATCATGTGACTGAAATACTGTTGAATATGGCAAAACAAATCAACAAACTAATAAAAGCATATGATAACATGTCCCAGTAGTAAAACAAATACTACAATCTTGCTTAAATTAAGAACCAGGTATTATAGTTATTTGGGACCAAACCAAATGTCTCAAAATCAGAAAAAGAAAAAAATCACAAATATGCATTTGAGTCTGACTCTGGAAATATTGGGTAAATGCATGTGTGCAAAGTGTTGTCCCAGTTAAAGCTGTGCAGTCAGCCCAAAATGGATTTACGCTGAGAAAAGACTTTTTTTAAACAAAAAATACCATAAAAGCTGAATGTGTCTGATTACACATGCTTATCTGGGCCAACACTACGCGTACACATAAGACCCCGTTTTCTCAGCACAGCTCTTTTTTTTTTCAGTATAATACCTTTTTTCTCATCATTACAGAACAATTGGAAGTGGCGATTAGGCGTCAGTTCAACATCAATGAGGACAAGGAGGTCCGCATTTGGAACCGCTACATGACCAACATGTATGAGCCTCTGAACAAGAAGAAGAACACCCTGCAGGACGCCGGCCTCTACTCAGGACAGATTGTCGTCATAGAGCAGAGAAACGACGACGGTACCTGGCCGAGGGCAACCACTGTGCCCTGACTAAAAAGTATGTGTTTTTAAAGATTATGATGTTAAAGTGTTCAAAGTAAAGTGTTCAGTTTAGCAGGGTCATGAGTGACATGTAACCCTAAACCGAATTTCACAAGAATAAATTAAATTTTCCCGAAATGTCAAGTTTACAGTAGACATTTTCTTCCTCTGTTTGAGTATTGTTGATAAATATTTGCAAACATTGCGAGGCCCTTTCCCAAATTCAAGATATTAACATCCATCCAAAACCACATCTCAAAAAATTGCAGGACTGTTAGGGCCGTTAATAAGCAACCACCGGGATTAGTTGATTTCAGGAACAAATGTCATTATTGTCTTTCAACCAACCATTTTATGAAAGATTGCCCAGAACCAATGACAATTACTGGTTCGCTAGCTCACCATTTTCACACAGAACCCTTAAAAGCGAAACGTTTAAACAGGCAACGTCCTTCCGACGCAGGCCAACCGAAGGGAACAAATTTGGGGCCACACAGTTAAGAATGCCGGAAGATCCTACCTCGTGCTTCATAAAATTAGGAAATGTTAAAGTTAGGGGATTAATCGACACAGGTAGTGATATAGCTATTTTAAGTGAAAATATGTTCAAACAAATTTCCCCGCGTAAAAATATGCGTAAATACTCACTTAATATTCAATCTGTTAGCGGAGACAGACTTAAAGTTCTAGGTTTATCGACATTGTCATTTACCATAGGGAAACAAAAACTGGTACACGATTTCATTATTGTAAAGAACATAAATCGAAACTGCACGATTTTTGTTTATTTAAAAAGAATTCGAATTAAAACGAAATGATCCCAATTGAAAGTGATATACATATAGCATCATTAGTTCGCACATGTCGGTCAATCGTATACTACGCTTGTCACAAGGGGGGAAATAAAGAATCGTAACTGTACACTTGAAGGTGAATATACTTTAACTCCGACATCAGACTGCATAGAAAATGAACCAGGTTTTCAATTAATGGACACTATATTGACCGTGTCAAATAGCAATAAAATACCAATTTGTGTTGTCAACAACACCGGACGCACAATAAAAGAATACCGATTTGTTTGCACAGACAGATAAAGACTTTACTCCGACTTCTGCTACTAAAGCGACTATCGATACAGGCGATCATACACCTATAAATTTAAGACCTTATCCTACACCAATAAAACATAGGAAAATAATAGGAAATACATTTAAGGAAATGCTCGAAGCAGGAATTATTGAACCATCAAATTCTCCTTGGTCTTTTCCAGTAGTATAAGTAAAGACATCAGATGGTAGTCTTCGTTTTTGAGTAGATTTTACACAATTAAACAAGATAATAAAATATGATACCAGGCCTTTACCTAGAATAGATGAAATTTTACCCTTACTCGGAGAATGCAGTTTTTTCTCAAAACTAGACATGAAATAAGGTTTTGGGCAAATACCAGTTGACGAGATGTCATGCGAAAAACTACCTTTTACTTGTGCAGGGCGAGGGCTTTATCAATTTCTGGTAACCCCGTTTGGTGCCAAAATATCCTCATGAATATTTCAAAGACTCATGGATACAGTTTTGAGGGGCTGTGAATCGTTTGCAATTCCATACCTTAATGATATTATCGTATTTAGCACTGACGTCGATAGTCACCTGACCCACATTCAAACTGTATTTGATAGATTAAGGCAGTACACTCTGAAATTAAAACTCTCAAAATGCAGCTTTCTTGAGGAAGAAACAAATTATTTAGGCTTTATATTAAACAAATTTGGTTACAAATCTGACCCACAGAAAGTAAAAGCGATTAAAATCGTTCCACCGCAATCGGTTAAAGACATTAGATCATTTGTTGGTATGTGTGGATATTATAGACGAATAATACCAATGTTTTCTCAAATAGCGGCACCACCGATTGCTCTTACAAAGAAATATGCACGTTTTAACTGGACACCCGAATATCAAAGCGCATTTGATATGTTAAAAGAACGACTGACAAGCATCTCTTTATTAGGTTTTCCCGATCGTACCAAAGGTTACCGACTTTATACGGACGCATCAAACGATTGCAAGGGGGCTGTTTTATGCCAAGAATGTGATGAAGAAGAAATTATTATTCCAGGAATACCCAATGAAAGACCAATTCACTTCCTATCCCACAAATTAAGCGCTACAATGCAAAAATACTCAGTTATAGAAAAGGAAGCGTTTGCTTTAAAATACACTCTTGACATACTACAAATGTACGTACAAGACGCACCTGTTTCGTGTTTTTTAGATCACCGACCTTGAATGTACCTTTTGACAGCAAATCTGACAAATAAAAAGTTATAGTCATATGCACTCGCTATTTCTGGCTACAACGTAGATATAAAATATATCTCTGAATGTAAAAATAAGGTTTCAGATATGTTATCACGATGCAGACATGATGGGACAATACCCGAGGTAAATGAGGAGGAATTACCTCAACATTTTGACATTGGAAAGCATGCATATGTTGCAATGGAACCGGACACGAAGTTTAGAGACTCCGAGGACAACAAGAAAATGGAGGTAAATGCTGTAAATTTAAATTTAATTAAAAATTTAAATCAATCCAAGTAAAGATTCTTACGTAAGTGAAGACAGTGAAGCTCAGAAGATTACGCCACCAGTGTACATCGATGACAGCATAGACATGAAGACAGCACAGTCTGAAGACCCGCAGGTTCAGAAAAGGATCGCAGAACTAGAAAGGGGCGAGAAGGGAATTCTACAAGGTACATTCTTATTGATCAGATATTATACTATCTTAGTGACAAAGACGAGGAACCAATTTTACGACTTTTTATCCCTTCCAGTTTACAAACAAATTTAGTTGAGCATTATCATGGTAATTTGGCACATATGGGAATTGATAAATGTTACGACACGTTAAGAAGAAAATACTTTTGGCCTAATATGTATACAGATTTATACAAGTATATTAGTTCATGCGTTACTTGTCAAGAACGAGCCAAATCCAATAACAAAATTCCGATTCAAGAAACTAGAGTATCTCATTCAAGCGGTATTACTTGGTCCGTAGACATTTCGGGGCCATATAAGGAAACTTTAGCAGGAAATAGGTACCTTATCACATTTGTTGATGAAAATACTAAATGGGTAGAATCATTTCCAGTCAAGAATAAGCAAGCAGAAATAGTAGCACACTTTTTCCTAGACGAAATTATCCCTAGATTAAGCTTTCCATATCAGATAAGATCGGATAATGGTACAGAATATTGTAATCAGGTGATAGACTACATTTGTAAGTACTACTCTATAGGCAAAATTACTACCTCAACGTATAACCCCCAGGCTAATGGTCAAGTTGAGAGAGTTAACAGGACACTTAATGACATGATTTCTAAGAGAATAAGTGAAGGCGAGGTTAACTGGGATTTGCATGTTAATGCCTGTTTGACAGCTATTAGGACAGCACCTTCAGAATCGACCGGATTCAGTCCATTTTACTTAATGTACGGACGAGACCCAGTTTTACCATTAGATAGTTTATTACAACCACACCGGAAGTACATGGGAGAAGACACCTGAAGGTACTATATAGAAAATTTACATAGGGCCATGAGACAGGCTCACAGTTACATAAAAAATGCTAAAAGAAAAAGAAACCAGAAAATTAACGCAGATGCACAGGAACCAGTATTAGAGACAGGTCAAACTGTTATGATAAAGAATCATAATCGCACTAATAAATTAGACAGTCATTATAAGCCGTATAACAGAATAATCGTACATATATCTCCGGTTACGTTTAGAGTTTAAAACGTAGCGAATGGTTCGGAACAGACAGTACACGCACGAAATATAAAATCGGTAGATATTGAGACGTGGGACGTTCCGCAAGAGCGACTCCAACTAAATAAAGGTAAGCGAAAATCTACATATGTTGTACCTCCAAGCAGTGATAGCGAGGTAAGTGATAGCGATATGAGTTCTCACATTGATGATCAAAGTGAGGGTCGTATGTCGGACAATGACGATACGCCTTTAGCGAAATTAATTAGGCGACGTGTTTATGAGCGCAGTAATTCATCAGATAGTAATGATGATATACCTCTGGCCGAATTAAAGAGAAAATATCGAAGGAAGTCAGAGCGTATGCGTGAACACGAAAGGTCAAATTCGGGTGATAGTAGTGATCATTCCGATATGGAGGTTAATGTAGTCGAATGCGCGAGTCCGCGGTCGATTAAGAAACATTACTCCGATAAAAATTACGTTTTAATTGATTTAATCAGAAAGATGTTAAAGTAAATGCAAACTCCCTGTACGTGTAAAAACACATACTTTTAATACCTTCCAGGACAGGATGTACGACTTTCGACTGACGATACGACTATGGACATTGACATTAATCACCGGGTTGAGCATCGCACAGCCCATTGTAAGGAACAACATAGTTTTCATACCCAAACAAATTTTCCGGAACACAGTCAACATAGAAAATAAGCTTTGTACTAGATCTACAACCATATGACGACTTTCTCAATGCATTAAGAGCAGACTTGACTATTGCAGAAAACTTATCGACTTCGATGACGAACAAGTACCAACCCACTAATGCATACACATTTCTAGACTTATATTTAAGTTCATTACAAGGTTTGAATGCTGAAATACAGAAACTGTATAGTGTTTACATTCAGCTTTTACACAAAGTAAACTCAAACAAGTTTATACGTCAGAAGCGAGCTTTGTTTGACTTTAGGTCGTATATATTAAGAGCAGTTTTTGGTGTTGCTAAAGATAGGGATATTCAGCAGATCCGTTCTGTTTTAAGCACCCTTTATCAGAGACAATTGCGTTTAATGCATGTCAGTTTCCAATCTCTAACGATATTGAATCTCACACAAAACGCTGTAAAAGAAAATCGCAACTCGTTAAATGACGTAATAAACACCCTTAACAAAGTTGAAGTAAGATTACGTAACGTGACTGACGAGGTAAACACAAGGTTACTAGAAACTAATAATTTCATGGTATCATACTTTCATTTGGACCTACTAGTTCAAAAAGTAAGGGATTTAATGTCACGAGTAACCGTTATGTTTGAACATTTAGATAATCAACTTACTTCATTGAGTTTAGGACATTAAACACCAAATTTAATTCCTCCTTATCAGTTAAAGGATTTACTTCTAGAAATCAAAAATGAATTGCCACCATTGAATACGTTACCGTTTGATTACGAAAAGGAAATTTTGGAGTACTATAAATATCTTCCATTATCGGGCGTTATTGAAAATAACAAAATGGTTATGGTAATAAAAATACCATTAAACGAACAATATGAATAATTTAAAATGTACAGTATCATTAATATCCCGCTCACATTGGCGAATGCGACAAAAGGTCAATTAATGTCGAATATGGCCGAAGGGAAATATGACATTCCATAGCGATAAACTCGAAACAAACAAAATATGCGCTACTTGAGAGTGGAGAAATATCTCTTTGTGTCGGGGCTCCATTTTGTCAATTAATGAAACCTCTCTATCCGATTGAACTATCAAGCACATGTATTGTTCATGTTTTCATGAATAAACAAGATTTAATAGCTGAAAATTGCAGGAAATTGGTTAAACCCAATGTACAGCTACTTTACGCCGAATATATTACTTATGGTGTTTGGGTTGTGGCGACACACAAACCACTGAAGTTATCTATCACATGCAAACGTTAAAACAATTTAGAGTCTAGTTGGTAAACGATTAACCCACCATTTGACATAATCACCATGCCTCAAGGCTGTATTGCAAATTAATGATCTAATTACGTTTCGGCCCTGTTTGATTACAAATCTTCTGTTACTATTACTGATGATTGTGTACAAATCATGAAGAAAACGCTAAATATATCTTCATTGTCGATATGGAAGGACTACAATGAGAAATTGATTGATTATGGGACGATTGAAATACCCAAAACACTCCCTTCTGTAGATTGTATGCCCATGGATTTACTGTTAAATGAAATAGCAGCGGCTAGGGAACATACTTGAACATACTTTCATTCTTTACTACACGTGTGGTAACGTTAATTATCATAGGCATATTAGCCTATGTCATTAAGGTCAAATGTAAAAATAGGTGTAATAGGATACTCATTCAGAAATTTAGGAACTTTGGCAAAATGTCAAGGACTGAGATGGGTCCTGACGAGGTTTTGATCGCGGGTATGAATGACTCAGCTCCGGTTAAGGAGAACTTCACCGATATGGTGGGGCCATCGAAGAATAAAACAAACCTCAATTACATTGCTTTATATCCTAAAACCCACGAAACCGAAACTTAGGACTTGTTTCACTTTGATATGTTAATTGTAAATCTGTATATTTTCATAAACTGCGGAACACTGGAGACACGTGCGAGGCGAAAACGGTTCATCACTAAGTCGCCAGGGGCTATGACATTCCTGACCAGGCAACGAAGGCGATTAGTGAACCTATTGACATTTGTGGCACGTGTAGACTCTTGACTTAATAGTGAACGTGTGTGACTTACTAAAGTGTTCCGGTTTATAGTAGGACTTTGTATTTATCTTAGGACTTTGTTTTATTATATTTGGACTTTGTTTTATTATGTTTGGACTTTGCTTTATTATATTGGGACTTTGTTTTATTATAGGATTTTGTGTTGGTTATAGGACTTCACGTTTTTGTTGTACTATATACTTAATCATATTCTAATTATTTACTTATTCATTGAAGGACTTAACGTTGTTTGTAAGGCTTTATACTTAAACATTGAAGGACTTAATGTTTATTTGTATAAGACTTATTACTGAAAGCGACACTTAGGTGTGTTGTTTTTATTTTAAAATATCTATTATGTTTTGATGATATGTTGTTGTATGATAATGAATATTGATGTGTTGTTGTTTGATGATACCTTGACGACGACACTGTACATGCCTTCCCTGACAATGGCTTTAAGGACGGTTTAGAAAAAGAATTAACATGGTTTCAGTCTTTCAGCTTGTATACACTTGTTATCCTTATTCATCATGTTTTATATTCGGTTGTACAAGCTGTCTGAGCTTATGTTTGTTGTTTTATTCACTCTTGTCGATTGATCTTATTTTAAATTATGTCTGAACATTTGCAAAATAAACAACACGCATTCGAACATCTTGGAACATCAAGTAAAACGACGCATCACAACGACTATTTTAGACTAAAACATGGCTGTTATAATAAGCTTTAATAATAAATGACCCAGATTATATCCCCAAGCCGAAATAGCTTGGGGCCGAATCAATCTGCTAACGTTATAACGTTGTTATAATAACAGTGTTATTTTTGTGCTCACGCAATAAGAAAACTAGCGAGTAAAATCATAACGATTTTGTCCGGGTTTTTTAAAGTGGACTTTCAGCTTCTAAATCATTTGCCATTTGCAAAAATAATTAAAATAGGTTAAGAATCGTTGATATAATACAAGGATACGGTCTTGCATTTCTCACGAGAATGTGTACATCATACTGCGCATGTGCAAAACCTGTTTTTCTTCGGTAAATCTTAACTCCCTCACGGTCATGCAATTCTCACGCGACACCGGCATCACTGCGATGCACATCTTTGTCCAGCAGCAACAGAAACACATCCAATGCCGCCATTGATGATTCCCACGATAACACAAATCTCCCATGTGAACAATTCTTCCGGTGTGACGTAACCACCAAGAACTACTATGCACACTCTCCATCGAAGAAACGCAAGAGAATATACATAGTAGAAAGTGACAGCGATAAACTGTTGGTGAACTATAAATCCAGCTGGTAAATCCAACAAATTGTGCTATTAACACGCGACGATTGGTACCTGTGTTTTCCCGGTTCAAACGTTACATGTTAATTTACATGAACTGTATTTAAACGCGTCTTAAATAAACTATGGCGTACCGTTTTAGTCATTGTTTTGTCAGTTGTGTTTAAGCAAAAAAACAATTGTTAACTGTTTTTGTTAGTTGTCGTATATAATATAAGGAATATTACGCTAGTCAATTGTTCCAAGAGTTTGTATTCTGTCGAGTGACTTGTGTGATGACGTATCACACGAGAGGCGGGGCTTGTGACTTGTGCTATTTCGCATCACACTCGAGGCGTACGTCATCACAAAAGCCCGTCGACTGAATACAAACTCTTGGAACAATTGACTAGCGTAATATTCCGTATATATTTAAGCATAATACTATTATGTTTGTTAAACAAGACGATAGATGAAACTTTAATATTGTGGTCTAATTTATACTTAAATTCATATTAAAATAAATAAGTTTTGAATAACACAAAATTAATTCTGTATTCTATTATGTAATATTTTGTAAAATTTATATATTATCAGTGCAGACTAAAGCATATGTTATTAAATCGCATAATAATATGTTCATATTTATTGCTGGATGTTATTTTAGTACACACTTGCCTTGGACATTCTTCACTTGCATGGACACACAAAGTCATGGGAAACAGGATCATCATCAGCGTGCTTATCTACAATGACAATTAGCCATATCTTTAAGGATACCAAAAATGGAGTTTAAAACACAAAATATTCTTGCATAAATTGTTATCCTGAAATTGTTAAACACTAATCAAATTTGTTACATGAAAATACCTAGTGTGCGTTTTACATAAACACCAGTAACGTAAAGTGGGCTCACTGTGCACACCAGTTATCAAAATGGGGGTTAATTATCGAATTATGATGCAAATATTGCGATTTCCTGTTGGAAAGTTATATTATATTCTTTGAATACTGATTAAGATACATTGTCGCATATTTCGTATCTAAATAAACACAGTATTAGCTTATAAAAACGATTCAGATAATTTTGAGAAAAAAAGTAATAATGGTACATACATGTATACAAATGTAAGTGTATTACTGACTTACTAACAAACTAATTAACTGTCCTCTAAAAGAACTCATGCCTGTTATCCTTTTAATGCATGTTTTAAGATCTTCATTTTAAAGCATAATTATTTTTACGGGGCATTTTCTTTTACAATGAAAAGTACATAAGGTAAGCAAATAAATCGATAAAGAGACAGATGTATCGATTCAATACACTTCTAACTTAAACAGTTATACTTTTAACTACAAAATACAATATTTTAATCGCATCGTTTACATTGTGAAATCCGTCCGTATACAATGATTGGGAAAGCGAACTACTTTTATTTAATGTTTATCGTAAGTATGCGTAACGACCCGAAAGACACTAGGAAAATCCGTTCTTTTGCAGACTGTTACAAGGCTCCCACTGTCATTCGAGTGTTGATGCGCGTCTGTAAATGCAGGTTTAACTCTTATGATAATTACATGTTTATATTTTGAGCTCTGTTATACAAGTTGTGGATAAAACCGAGAACATATTTTCTTACAGAGTTTCAAGAGTTTTAGTGTTTGCAATAATCTCGGAAAATAATTTGTTGATCCATTGCGCAAATTAATAAATTATACGATTTCAATAATAAATAACCTAAGAGAGAAAGTTGTTTTTGTTTTATTGTCTGTCTGTCTGTCTGTCTGTCTGTCTGTCTGTCACAAACTTTAACCTTAGTTAAACTTTTGCAATAACTTTTGTAATATTGAAGATAGCAACTTGATATTTGGCATGCATGTGTATCTCATGGAGCTGCACATTTTGAGTGGTAAAAGGTCAATGTCAAGGTCATCATCCAAGGTCAAAGGTAAAAGAAAATTCAAAGTTGCGCATTAGAGGGCATTGTGTTTCTGACAAACAAATCTCGTGTTTTTTAATTAAAATGAACTGAATAAAATGCCTGACAACAATAAATGACGTCCGAAAGACACATAAAATGACGTAATTTAAAACGCATGTTATTAAAAACAAAGGGCATTTGTTCATCAAACAAGCTATAAATTCAGCTAAGTTTATGATCGATTGTGTTATAACAGGATTACTGGATAACATTAACAGTTGATTCAAATATTCCACTTTCATGTCAGGAAAAACCCATCTGGTAAGCCAGACTTCAGAAGTGTGTCACGTTATCTTATATGTCATTCAGAATCAGAGATACATGTAACAACGTTTATTAGCAAATGGTCTTCGAATATTAACTCAGCTTTTATAACATATATTATGTTAAGGATTGTGTTGTATGAAGTGTCCTTTATTTCACAGTTACGGTTACTACTATGAAGTAAAAAGACTTGAGAATGGTAACAAGAAGTTCTTTTATTATCCAGATAACGTTCTCGGAGTTTGATTATTCTATATGTCAATTTATTTAATCATGTTTTTACTAAAATATATGCACGTGCTTCATGTAATAATTGAAATTTCCACGATATTACAATCATGCATGTGAATAAGTTTTGAAGACGATTTTGGTTTGGTAGGACTTTGCGCTATTAAACAGTATTCGGGCACATCAAAAGTAACAAACACTTTACGTTGGCAGGAATATCTAAGCGGCTCTTAGAGCACCATTTACTGTGTTGTGAATAAATATTGTGATTGTAAATCTTACTTAATTTACACTTAAACAATTGAAACGAAGCTCACTATTGAAAAACGAATGGTATTTGTTAATGTGGACACAAATTTACTTTGAAAATCATAACTTATCCCTATCGTGTTATTTGGTGCAAGATTTTACAATGGCAAAAGTTATGCACCAACAAGACAGCGTGTCGCGTCATCAGTCAGTTCCTCAAAAGCGAGTTAATCTGTGAAAATATTGCATCCCTCAGCTCCAAAGAATCTATTTTAAGATTGGTAGAACACAAACATTTCTGTGTTAAATTTATCTTATTTCACACTTCAAATTGCTTATCACGTATTGGCCTACATTGGTTTAACGAAACGTGTCCGTTTTTTAATAATATGAAACAAGATGAGAAAAGTAAGAAGTTGGTTGAAAATCCCTCAAACAGCGTTAAAGCAAGAACATTGGCCAGACTGGTAAAGGCATGTTAAAGCAAAGCGGTTTTCAGTGATATCTGGCGAACAGGATAAAATACTTATTGAGAAACGGGATGCATGCTACAGTTCAGGAAAAAAAAACAGATGAAGAAAAAATGACAACGGCAAGTGGATCTAGATTGTCTTAGTGTCGTAAACATGATCAAACTAGACTCGGACGTCATATTCCCACATAGCAGGTGTTTAGATATGAGCGGCCTGAACTACTATTTTGATAGCATCGGAATGTCACGTCTGGAAAATAAACATCACGGAAGTATACACTTAAGTTTGTTAACACGTAAATATCAGCGTAAACAGGTTAAACATTTACTGTGTGTGAAACTAAAATTCATTGATAGTATGCATATACAAATACGTGTAAGTAGACTTTTAATTGAAACCTTGGCTCTTTTTTTATCATGAAATCAATTACCAGTACTCTTACTGTTTTAGTTTATTTAACAGGAAGCCGCTTTTGACATTGGTAATTGTTTGTTAGTGCCAATCTTGGCGGATTAAATTTTGATTATCAGACTTTGTTGAGCTTATGTTTTGTTTTGATATTTTGCCATGTTTTACAATCGTGCAATCATATCATGAACAGAAATAACCATGGTCATTATTCATGGGAAACCGAAGTTATCATACGGGATATATCAACGGACTTTGTACTATTATGGTTCTTATCATACCTGCATACGATGGGGTTTGACTTATATTGTTTGCGATAATTACATGTAACGGGAAGATTGACTTAAAACGAATTTGATCATATGGTGCATACCGAGTATCGACGGATAATGCGCAATTATATTGTCTGTTGTACCTGTGTTGGATGGGTTTCGACGATGGTTTAATATACATTTTGCATACCAATAGCTTTTTCGTATGATTGGAGATTACATTTTCCTTACTTTTGATATAAGCAGTCAATATAAATTTCAATACATATAACCGAACAATATATCGACTTATACAGATACAAAAACATAACATTTATATAGCGCACACATTATTTACATATTCTATTGCGCTTCACCATTAAGAATCAATCATTCAGACGATTGATTTTAAATAATATATTCATTTATGTTCAATAACTTTAAAACAGAACTTACTATTTTAGTTTCTAGTTTATAAAAAGTCGGACGTTATATTAATTGTTTGTATTATTGTTCTTTTCAGCCTTGATCTTAATTTAACGTAACGAACATTTTGGCCATTATTTAATAAATATAATAAGCGAAATTTGTATCAACGCAATAAACCAAATTTCATAAATCTTCAATAGGCAGCCACGCCTAGTTCAACATTTCATTAGCCTCGGGTTATCAAACGTGAATAAGTTTCGGATACTTCGGATTTTAATCATACTTGATGAATCCTTGTTCAAATACGTATCATAAAGATCGTCAAAACGCCATACGGTTAATTCCGTATGTATTCGTTATGTGTCGTTGCATACGTCATATTTACGTTGCAGTTGTAAAGACACGTGACTTTACACACGGCCAATCTGAATTTCACACGTAACAATCAAAGGTTTTGTTCTTTATATTTGTATAAGTAATGTCAGAATCACGCCAAATGCCGGATAGGAGAGGTCGTAATTTCTTGCTTTCGCGGGCAGGGCCCGTCGAGGTTCTACGCTTTTATTTTGAATTTTACAAACATTTGTATTGAGTTAAATAAATAGAAATAAAACGCACAAAAGCTGAAATTGACTTTGTCTTTGTTTATGTTATTGCGTTATGCACAAACTATGCGACATAAAACTGGCTACAGATTGACAATTCTTAAGGTACTCGGGTAGTACCAACATTTTGACCTACGTAGGCAAGATATCTATCAACCAATTGTGTTCGTCGTTTAGAGATGTAGAATGTTGTCTCTTTGTGATCTTAATTTGTAGTGTCCTCGCGTAGGTAAAAATATTTCAATAAGATAAACTGGAGCTGTTCTATTGATTACCCGAAATACAACAACTAAGACTTTAAACAACACCCTAGCTTTTACTGGCAGCTGGTTTAGAAGATCAGTGATTGGTTCTTCAAAAGAATCGTTCAAAACTACTCTAACAGTCTAATTTTGTACTTGCTGTAGCTTCTTGATTTGATAGGATGGAACTTCCCTAAAACGACCATTTGTATACATATTACCAACAACTGAAGTTCTGAAAATATTTACTGTATGTATGTTATAACAAAATACTATATACACTCACAGAAATAAATCACTATTTTATAAACCCTATACATAGCTATTTCAATCCTGAAATGCAAAGGTTCGGGATAAAGTGATTTTGTGCCAGTATTATATAGATATAAAGTCTGCATATTAAAGGGACATACAAAAAGTTGTTCAAAAATATCATTTGAAAAAAGTCATTAATAACGAAAACCGGTATACTAGAATTTTGTATTCAAACAAGCCGACTAACACTCCTGGGAATCGTTCCAATAAGCTCTCGTAAGTATGTTACGACTCGTAAACAAGTTTCGGTTATCGCAACTCCCTTTTAGCGTTTAAATAAACTTTCGTGACTTACGATATCGCAGAATGCTGACACAGGTTTAAGGAAGACGCCAAATAATCCCGAGGCTGCATAATCCTGCTTTTCTCTGAGTAAGTATTGGCCCAGTCAGCAAAACTATATCGGGCCATCATCGGAACGATGTATTGTATATATCGGATAGTAATTAAAGAGTTACAGAAAATAACAAACAAGAGCTGTCAGCTGGACAGAGCTCGCATCTTTTTGAAAAAATGCACTCAAAATACAAATTCAAAGTAAATAACAAAAGTAACAAAATTTAGCATCCTTAAGGTAGAAATTGTAAGTAACAACTTTTTTCAATGTTGGTCAAACTATGTTCCATATATATATGTTCTTGCAGATACAGGAGCTGTAATGAGGAACAAGTACAGATAATAAAAGATACGAAGCAATATTTGGAAAGGTTTGAAAGTAACTTTGTGGGATCTTAAGTTGTAACTTTTGTGGGATCTTAAGTTGAAAACAGTAATACTAATATCGTCACTAATAAAACACTAGATATGTATCCCTTTAAAGGGATGAGTTTTAAAGCTACCAAAATTTGCAAGTTTCACAGCAATATTTGAAACTGATCAGAAAACAAGGTATTGTACAATAAAACTTTATCGAGATGCCATGCTAGAAGTAAAACAGGAACATAATTAAAACAAATAGTTGATAGATAATGATTGGTATGGATAATCAGAAACTATTTCCCAGGACTCAGCAAAAGTTTTGACACAGTTATATACTCTTGCAAAAAAAGGGTAAGAGTGTTAAACAACTATATATCTAAAGCAATACCTTTAATGACAGCAAAAATTAAGTTGAGCGGTTTAAAAACCTTAAACAAGCTTTCCTTTACCTTTTGAATATGATTTCTTAAACATTGTGAAACTATAGTGCAAATGCAGTTGTTGTTCTGGAAATAAAGCACAAAATACATAAAGTTGCATGGACGGTATGCAATCAACACTGACATGGTATGCAATCAACACTAACATGGTATGCAATCAACACTAACATTGAATGATTGACGGTTAACTACAATCATATAAATTTCCTGAGCTTTAAGTACAATTATATGGCACTAACAAGAGATGACTATACATTTATGATAAAACATAAAACTGAAGAATGGTTAGGTTGTAAAGTAATTTGGCACATTTCATAATTAATATACACAATATAAAAAGAATAAAAATAAATTTCAACTTCAATGACCAGAATTTTGAGAAGAGCACAAACCGCAAAAACATTTAGCAATTTCAATACTGACATAGGAAGAGAACTAATTCCTTTATTACATTTAGCAAAAATATTTCCTAAAAAGTACTAATCTAAAAGGAACCACATAAGAAACTTACTGCAAATACTAAAGTGTTAATGCACTTGTAGGCTATTCTGGTAGGATAAATTAAGTGTGATAATTCTTTAAACTTGTATACAAGACATATGCTTGGATTTCCTGGTGCTAATTAAATAACACTTTATCAATTTACACATATTCTAAACCAAAAACAATAGGATGGTATAGCTTATTTATAAAATCATTAAAAGGCCATAGCTTCACCAAAAATCACTGAACCGTACAATCCTGACAAATTGCACAACTAGGTCTGGTACTGATCATTCTTGTGGTTTTGAAGAAATCTGAGGAGTTGTCTGGACAAGTTTGTAAGGGATGGACGGACGGACAGATGGATCTGTAGAAGGCAAAACTAAAATCAATCATCACTATCATCTTGTCTATCCTCCTGTTGTTTCTTTTTGCCACCATCTCTGTCGTTTGCATACCTTAACCAATCCTTCACCACAATTTAAGTTTTATTGTTGGATTGTTGCGGAAAATTGCGCCGCACAGCTCCTGTATTAACAAAAAGAAGTATAGCTATCAAGAGCAGATGGTACTGGATGTTTAGAAATTCCATATCCATCAAATTAATTTACAGGCCAACAAGAGCTTTCAGTAAAACAGCCCGCTGGACTGTTATTAGTGCTTGATAGTATCAGAAGTATTTAGTCAAAAAAGGGGCATAATTTCTACAAATAACTGACAGAGTTATCTTCTCTTGTCTGTTGGTTGAGGACACAGGCAGCAGTATCATAAATTTTCCACCCCCCAGGGACCCTAACCCCTCCCGAGCTTATCCCAGGGGTTCCAGATTGTTAATTGTACACCTATTGTGTATGATTTGACTTTCCAACAACGAATATTGACAAAACAACATAGTTTGAAAAAATAACCCTCGTATCGGTTTTATATATACACAAGGTATAAAACGCACTATATGCTGAAAGATTGTGGAACACTGGACGTGACCTTTTTCAAGTCAAGAGAAATTCAAATTTAATTGAATATTAAAGTCAGTAGCCGAGCATGAGATCGGTTAGTTGTGTAATCACGTTGCTTTTACTGTCTTTTAACGAATCCAGTTACATTTTGTCGGCAACTGCATGGGAACATGTGTGTTCTCGATGAAAAGGTCATCGGACAGACGTCGGCCCGTCGTCGGACCTATCTGCCGATATTCCGACCATTTTCCGATATCTATTCGATATGGGCTTGCTCACTGGGGGATTCATCCAAGGAAACAGGCTCGAGTGTTTGAGTAAGCTTGAGACTTTCAGTGCAATCTATCTTAAACAAATTGCTTAAACTAATTAATAATAATTATTGGATAAAATTTACATTCTGCACAAGTTCAATTATTTATTTTACCTGTAAACAAGAATCTTTCCAATCTGGTCAGTGAACTAAGTCAAAAACAACATAACTATGAAACAATAGTATCTTGAATAAAGCAATGTGCCACAGAAATGATGCTGATGATGCTGATGATAATTGTACACGATGATGAATGATAACAGAGACGTCTCTGATGATACACTATTTTTAAATTCCACTTTCATTAACAATTTCACTACCAGTTCACTTGCTTCGTTCACAGTTGAAAATAATACTATTCCACTGTAGAACCGTACCACATAAAATAAATGTTCACTGCTTTTTTCGAGGCTTCCTTGCGATATAAATATGTTCTCTGACATTTGCAAATTTTCGGCCATATTGCAAGTAGTTCAAAATATTGCGACCAAAACGCCAGAGGCAGATTAAACAATAAATCGTCTGCTGATCCAGAGTGCAATTTTTGGCACGTTTTTTTCCTCCATTGTCAAAGTTGCAGACGACATTACGCAACAAAAACACCACCGGATGTTGACATTTTAAATATAAACCGAAAGAAAACAGAATGTACAATAAAGAAATCGTAGATTTTTACGAGGCCATTTACGAGGGGCTTATTAAAACGGTTTACGAGAATCGTAAATCCAATCACAACTTCTCGAGTTACGGTATTGTAACATTAACGATGCTATATCTTATTGAAACGATTCCCTGTCTTAGACAACTAGTACAATTATTTTTTAACGATTATCATCATTCATACATGGTAAAATAATTAAGCGTAAGAAACTATTTTCATCGATAATTTGGAACAAAAGTATATAAAGAACACAGGGTGTGACATTTAAAGCACGAATAATCCAGTCAAACGAAAATTTGGGCACGTTTCCTTTTAATAATGTTCATGAATTTTGATTATATGTTCAATACATAACACAAAAGATGTCAGCAACTTTTACGGAGCTTATAATACCTGGTATCATAGTAGAAAATGATACTTCACATTGTAGCTGACTTAATAATCTTTAAATTAATTGCAGCTGATGCTTATAAGATGCTTCTTTAAAAAAGCGCTTTGTTGTGTCAATGCAACCGCATTAATAAACGAACGGACGAATCATTAACGCCATTATTTATTTGTTTTTGAAGTTAATGAGTTGCAAATCGATTGATTCGCGATTTGAGGTGTGTATTTGGCAGGGTAACGCTATTGATAAGGAGAGAGAAATGGTAATGGTAATATGTTTTTTGTTTTAGTCGGCTGTGTTATTTTTATCAAACTTGATAGTAAATTTACTTTCAGTTCCATTGTAGTCCATGTCAGATAGAATCGGCACATGAACCAGGTCCATTGCTGAGGGAGGATTTTGCAACGTTTACAGATGTCTCGAGACTCTTCACCAGAGCGGTGCCACGGAGGTTGATCTCTGTCGCAAATTGATGACATAATGGCGACAGAATATTGTTTTTGACTTTGTGTAAAAAAACCTGTCAAATACAAACACTCTTGCCTAGTTGTTGTGTTATTATTTATAATCAAAAGAACATGTATTGTAAGAAATTTAAATTGTTTAGACAAATAAGGATCATATAGATTTAAAGATGAAGATGATGATTATATTCTTGATGATGATGTTGTTGTTGATGCTGATGGGGAAGAAGACAACGACGACGGCAACGACCAAGACGACGGAGAAGGAAATGATGGTAATGCTTTCAAAAGTATGTTTCGAATGATGAATTTACTAATAACTATGAGAATGTGTAAAACAATTCCTCAGGTACCTCGTATTTAATCTATACCATTTGAACTATGTTGTCTTAGTGGCCTTTGTAAACAACATTTTTGTTCAATATTTTTTATAATCATTCTATATAAGAGTGATGGTTGAGGGCATCCCACTCCACACTATACATAGTTCTCAAGCAATGTATGCATACAATAATACATTTTAATTATTTTTTATCCATAGCATTTGCTTTAAAATACAGACAATAATTGAATGAATCGAGGCATCTCACTCCACACCGTACATATTTTGTAAGCAATTTTTGTAAAGTACACTAGACACATTTTAAACATTTGATCATTAATAGCTTTTACATTACAATACAAACAATTTGTTTTAAAAACTGATTGGCACTATATTACTTCTCTAGTCCCCTATTACAGCTTCTGCAAAAGACCCAACAATAGTTCCCTATCTTTACTTTCATGGAAATGGGTATGACTAAAATATGTATATGACTCATATCCGCGGATATGAATGGAAAGTACGGATATGAACATATAACGGCTTATTAAATGGATTTTGCTTTATTTTTTGTATGAAAATCATTCTGGGACAAAAATACACGTCGCTTATGTGTTATGTAACGATCGAACTAATTTAAAAGCGTTTTTTTATTGGCATTTATAATTTCAGTAACTCTCAATTCATATCCGCGGATATGACCGCCAAGTCAGAACACCGCTGTTAGGCTACACAACACCAATACCAAAATTGCACCAGTAAAGCCGGTAATTGTATGATTAATATATAAATTCTATATATTTTATGGTATATATCTTCCGATAAGCACATACTTTATTTCGCATAATATGCCTATTGAATGTACTTTGTTTTTAAATAAAGTCTTGTTAAATTGATGTATAAGCGTAAATCTATGCATATATCTTTATTGTTTATAAATTATTATTTTCCCAAAAAGAATGTTTATCTTATATATAAACTGTATATAGCCATAGATTTTTAATTTTTTATTTTACAAATAGCCCTGAAAAACTATCATATATTGACACCTAAAATTATCTAAAGCGTTTGAAAAATAAGTGTTTTTTTAATGAACGTAGGCCTGTGTTATATTTTGGACTATTTTGCTCCAAAATGAATACATATATTAATCCTATCGTCCTGCTTCTTGTTTGGATGATGCCGCGAACAGGATTGAATGGAATTTAATGATGTCAAGATAACGTTAATAACAACCGTTATAAAAACTCATTTGTAACAAATTAATGTTCGCGTCGCATGACTATAAACGTTGATTTTTGTTATATATTAGATGGATTTGTCGTATGGTGCATTTGTATACAATTATTATCGCTTATGAATTATAACCGGGTTGTTGTTTTTCATTTATGTTATATCTCCATGTATACAGACATGATTTGATATGTAATAAATTATCTATGATATTATCTACATTGTTTCATGTTAGTGCTTGTCATTATGTTTTGTCTTTGATTGTATTATGTGATTGTTCAAATCTTGTCTGATAAGTTTATTCTATAAGCTATTATTCGTTAATTATGCTTTTGTAATCTATCCTGAAACATCAATGCACCTGTATTATATGTACTTGTTGACATTTTTAATGTGTAAAGTATGTGTGTATATGTTTATATGTTTTAATCATTGCACTCAGTATTTATGTATCGATGTTTAAAAGCATGATTTGATGTGTAATAAAGTATCTATGATATTTATCTACGTTGTTTGGAGATGCGATTAGAGAGCTGGTACCAAAATAGAAGAACCCATTACCACCTGTCAATAATACTTTACCGTCAGGGGCACGAGCTGGTCGCTGCCGACCAGCTCGTGCTCGTGCAGCTCGTGTATTGTAATGTAAAAGCTATTAATGATCAAATGTTTAAAATGTGTCTAGTGTACTTTGCAAAAATTGCTTACAAAATATGTACGGTGTGGAGTGAGATGCCCTCGATTCATTCAATTATTGTCTGTACTTTAAAGCAAATGCTATGGATAAAAAATAATTAAAATGTATTATTGTATGCATACATTGCTTGAGAACTATGTATAGTGTGGAGTGGGATGCCCTCAACCATCACTCTTATATAGAATGATTATAAAAAATATTGAACAAAAAATGTTGTTTACAAAGGCCACTAATACAACATAGTTCAAATGGTATAGATTTAATACGGGGTACTTGAGGAATTGTTTTACACATTCTCATAGTTATTAGTAAATTCATCATTCGAAACATACTTTTGAAAGCATTACCATCATTTCCTTCTCCGTCGTCTTGGTCGTTGCCGTCGTCGTTGTCTTCTTCCCCATCCGCATCAACAACAACATCATCATCAAGAATATAATCATCATCTTCATCTTTAAATCTATATGATCCTTATTTGTCTAAACAATTTAAATTTCTTACAATACATGTTCTTTTGATTATAAATAATAACACAAAAACTAGGCACGAGTGTTTGTATTTGACAGGTTTTTTTACACAAAGTCAAAAACAATATTCTGTCGCCATTATGTCATCAATTTGCGACAGAGATCAACCTCCGTGGCACCGCTCTGGTGAAGAGTCTCGAGACATCTGTAAACGTTGCAAAATCCTCCCTCAGCAATGGACCTGGTTCATGTGCCGATTCTATCTGACATGGACTACAATGGAACTGAAAGTAAATTTACTATCGAGTTTGATAAAAATAACACAGCCGACTAAAACAAAAAACATATTACCATTACCATTTCTCTCTCCTTATCAATAGCGTTACCCTGCCAAATACACACCTCAAATCGCGAATCAATCGATTTGCAACTCATTAACTTCAAAAACAAATAAATAATGGCGTTAATGATTCGTCCGTTCGTTTATTAATGCGGTTGCATTGACACAACAAAGCGCTTTTTTAAAGAAGCATCTTATAAGCATCAGCTGCAATTAATTTAAAGATTATTAAGTCAGTTACAATGTGAAGTATCATTTTCTACTATGATACCAGGTATTATAAGCTCCGTAAAAGTTGCTGACATCTTTTGTGTTATGTAT